>NW_011341452.1:0-1450 GCF_000735185.1 Notothenia coriiceps
CCTATCTCCCCCTCCCCCTTCACTGATCTCTCTAGCTCCTTCTGTCCCTCCCCTCCCTCCCAACATCCCTCCCTCTCTCCCATCCCTCCCCTCCCTTCCCCCTCCACTGCAGACATATTGTAGAGGCTGCTGCTGACTCAGTAGGAGGCGCCATTCTGTGATGGTATTGCGAGGCAGGGAGGAAAAGGGGGCAGCAGAGACAGCATAGGGAGGCTTACATAATGGAGCTGCTCTCTAGCGCCATCTGTAAGTAATGGGAGGAAGACAGAGAGAGAGGGGAAGTGGGCCCGGGTGTCTCTTTCACTCACTCCAGCACTTCTTCTTAATGGTGGACAGACAGACAGACAGCAGGGAAGACAGTGAGACGTTCAGGGAAACATGTCTACTGTTCTCATGACTCCTCACTTAGCCCACAGTTAGTCGAACCACACACACACACACACACACACACACACAGTTCCCCCTCTGTTCTGTGTTTTCGAGAAGGGAAATGAGCTGAGGTGTTTAGGGATTGTTTGGCACTCTGCTGTTTGTTGACACTGAGCTGCCTTTATGTCATGCTACATCAGTGACCTTTGACCTAACTACACGCAGCACTGATCTGAATGGAGAAATCAACTGGCCAATTTTGGAGAGTGAATTAAACAGCACTTACTTAATCTGGCAAAAGGTGCCTCGATTATGAAGCTGAGCTCCATGGTGGGGATGATCACGCATAAGTACTGTTTGCATGGCATCCCTGTCTAATTCGAAATTGTGGTTGTGAGGTAGTGTGGTCGTCTAACAACCAGAAGGTAGGGGTTTTGACCCCAGCCCCTGCAGTCGAAGTGTTGATGTGTTTCGGGCAAGAGACTTAACCAAAAGTTGCTCCTTATAGCATATGGCCATTGTATGGCAGCCTCTGTACTAAAGGGGCCCTGTTATGCTAATTGTCAGGGTTCATATTTGTATTTTTTGCCTTCACTGTGACATGTCTCCATGCTTTAATGTTCAAAAAGCTCTTTATTTTTCTCATGCTGCCTGTGCTGCAGCACCTCCTTTCACCCTCTGTCTGAAACTAGAGCCCAGGGCTCTAGTTTCAGACAGAGGGTGAAAGGAGGTGCTGCAGCACAGGCAGCATGAGAAAAATAAAGAGCTTTTTGAACATTAAAGCATGGAGACATGTCNCATTTTGCTGTAGTTGTAGCCCCCTTGCCGTCACTAGTTTAGCATATTCAGCCCGGTTGTTGGCCCGGAAAGAACCTGGATTTTGGAGAGCCAGAAAAACTGTGAAAAAGTACCCGTTAGCCGGAACTACCCCTAGTGGAAACGCAACAAAAAACGGGCCGGGTTTGGCACGGCACGCTTAAACCGTGCTACACGCTGCAGTGGAAATGTGCCATTAAGAGGAGCACCAATCACAACAGAGCTGGCCAGCTGACCAATCAGAGCAGACTGTACTCTAGTTACA
>NW_011341453.1:0-6761 GCF_000735185.1 Notothenia coriiceps
CACTTTGCTTCCACTTCACTCCACTTTCGCACGACAAACGCAACAACACTGACACTCCCACTTGCGCTACAGTCCTGTTGTCCGACTCTAAATCTCAGTAAAAGGCGTACAAACTTCGTCACTTAAGTCTTTCATATTTACTACACTCATATTGCTTATACGTGTTAAGCGGCAACCCATAGTATCGACTCCCTTAGAAACATCTTTTTTATCCTATACTCAAACTTCTTTTTTTTTTTTTGCTTATACGGCCTTATATATTTACACTTTCGCGCGCTTACTCAACCTGCTCCGATCTCCGAACGTCCGCGACTCACCAGCCGACCACAAGACGCCCCCACAGAGCGCGTTGGTCTTTTGCTGTGGCTCAATTATGTCGAAGTGTCGACAGCTCCCGAGGAGCTCAGAAGTTTCCCGTCCGCGCTATCGCCTCCCCCCCCGTCCTCGAGGTTGGTCCGCACATCTGTCTCTCACTTAATGTGTATGATATGCCTCTAGACATACTCTTTGGGCTACACTAACAAACCTTGTGAACTCGTTACATCTTAGATAAGATATCTGGAGTCGTTTCTTAATACTGAAGGTGATATTTACCCGGTACAGTACTCCTGGAAAGCAATTACAACCCCTTCTTACAATATCAAATGTAGTCCTTAGCAAACCATAAACACAATTTCCGTGGAAACACGTTTTAGGGGAAAAAGTACAGAAAGATATTTGTACACAGGGGAGAGCACATTTTTCAAGACTTTCAAAAGACCTTTTTTCTACAGACGAGTGTAAAACAGACTAGCCTTAAATGTTCAATATATTTTTCGACAGACTTTTTACTCGCTAGTCTAAAACGGTGAAATATACTGTAGTATTGCTAAAAACCGAACACAATTGATAAACATTTAGTCGTTGGTTCATTTTTGTCAGTCTAACTTTATTACAGGCTATCGAAATATAGAGTCACCGAGTCAGTCCCGTTGATGAACTCGTGTGTCCGACACTCAAGGCTGAACTTATTTTAACACGGAACAAATTGCGACAATTGGCAATTTGGGTCCCTGGGCGGAGCGCCCAGGAAAAAAAAAAAAGTGCTGTGACACAGAGTCCCCTTAGCCAAAGACTTCAGCTGTGTGGGACCATTTTAAATTGGACGACGGTAAGAAGAATATGTGCCAAATATGCGATAAGAAACTGGCCTACCACGGTGGCACAACAACTCTGAAAAGTCACCTGGATGCTGTAAGTAGTAGCTTAGCTTAGCTGTTGTCAAGTTGCCATGGTGAAGCTGCTTTATCCGCCGTTTAAACAGTAACGTTACACATGATACAAACGTGCACTTACTTTGCTTGGAAAATAGTTGCAAGCAAGAGAATTGTTTTTTTATATTAGTTTTTCAATTTTATCCGAATAGTGAAAATAATAGGAGTAATGTGGGAACATCTGGGGCTAAGGCATAAAGTTGAGTAGCTCAGCCTAATAATAACTTGTGTCCATAGGTGCATCCCCACGCATCAACATCATCAACAATACAGCAGACCCTACAGTTACCCTACAGAGGACACATATAGTTGTAATGTTTGCGAGTACTGAGACAATAAATAAATATAAATCGTAATAGTATGCTCTTTCTGCGCTTCTGCTTAACAGCGTGTTGTCAGGTGTCTCGGATTCGGAGCGTGTTATTAAACCTTTTTGAAAAAAAAATATTTATAAAAAAAAATACAAATCTGTCCGCACCGAATATTCGCTGCTGATTACTACCGAATATCCAGAGCCCGAAAAATGGTATTCGGGACAGCCCTACTAAGCACACACACGTGAGAGTGTGGCAAACTGTGAGTGGAGATCCACGCAGCTGCGGCTGAGAAAAGATAAGGCTGAGTATGCCGGTGAAACTCCGCAGAGTATCGCGGCTGAGAAAAGATACGGCTGAGTGAGTGAGTGAGTGAGTGAGTGAGTGAGTGAGTGAGTGAGTGAGTGAGTGAGTGAGTGAGTGTGTGTGTGTGTGTGTGTGGAGCTCCACGGATTGGTCCATTTTGACCAATTGGTCCATTTGGATCTTCGTTAAGTCACTTGGTTCCCGGAAGAAAAAAATGGAAAAATAAAAATCTCCAGCGAGGCGTTCTGTGTTAGAGTTTTTCTCGCTACAGGGTGTACTTTGAGGGTTTGTGACTTTGCAGAAAGCTTACATGCATAAAAAGCTACTTAACACACAAGGGGACAGGTTATTTAAAGGACATGGGACTTTTAAATAACTATAATTATCAAGAAAAAGACAATTATTTTCGGAACTGACAACATTTTTGAAATCATGCATTTAGAAGGATTATTTAAGTTTTTAGGAAAATCAATAACCTTATTCTGAGTAGTTTTACAAGTTTTGTGGATTAATTTTTTTCATGATTCGTCAAAATAAAACTGTATCCAGTTTATCGTTTATGAAACTTATTCAGAAATTATTACTAAACATGATTTGTGGAGCACTTCTCTGAAGTGTAATGAGGCCTTAAAGATGGCACAATCATGCCAATTGTTTTACAAATTTAACTTTATTCATTGGATTAGAAAAGTGACCAGAGTGCTAACATTTTCTTTTATCACTTGCATTTCATAAAAGCTCTTTCCACAAAAGACATGGCTCAGCCAGCCTTAGTGTGATGTAAGCTCTCCATATGCAACAGGTTGCCCTCTCCATGGCAACAAATGGTGACTTTTGAACAACAGAGGATTACAGGGGACATTTATAACAACTGATGCCACACAGGCTCCAGAGCAGGGTAACATTAAAGCCTATCAGGTTTATCCCCACTGGGGCCCTGAATGGCTCCTCTCAGAGTGGCTGGAGATGTCCCTGGCTGGCTTAGCAGACCAAGGCGACACATGTCATAAATGACTCCCCTGAGGGCCTGCATGTCTGCCATACTAGAAACAGCTTTAGGGAAACTCATGGGCAACAGGCCAGGATTTAGAGTTCATACCTGTTCACCTATAGGGATCAACATTAAAAAACGTGTTTGGTATTTTCGCCATTGGAGAGGCATTGTGTTTTTGTTTTATTTCTATATCTACGTACAAATAAATATGATATCTTCGATACTCTACAATTTTATTAAAAGTGGTTAATCCCTTGCAGACACTGCAGCCTTCTCTTATGCGAGTTCTATATTTAATTGTTCTTCTTAGGATGTCAACCGGAGGAGGAGCTGAGTGGTTGAAGAGGAGAAAAAAATGAGCCACTTCACTGCTGTTCACATGGCAGCTCACTTTCACTGATGTATAAAGTGCACTTCCCTTGGGCTTGCTGTTTGTCATAAAACATCTCTCAGCACATCATTTAACCAAACTTGAGAGGCAAAAAGAAAAAAAGGAATACAAACATAATTTTCTAAAGGGGTGTTGGAGTCTAATGCTGAGGCTGTTTGCCAGGAGTGCAGTAATTCTAAACCATGCTGCAGTAAGTGGCTCCTCAAAGATACTGTGGGGTAATGTCAGACAGCTGAGCAAATGGGATGGGATCCAGGGAGTGCATTATCTATATGAATTCATGACTACATTTGTGCTGAAAGTGACAGAGGCGTAGGTGTTTGTAAACATGTTGTCTTTTGGTCTGTTCTCACAAAATAATTTGACAGAGCAAAAATGTACAGTGTACAGCAGGCTTCAATGTGCCTTAATTTGTCTCATCTAACTTATGCCTAACTATGCAGGCATCACCTGTTCGAAATATGACATTTCACCGCACAACATATGGAAATGCAAAATTAACCCCAAAAAAATAACCCCAACTAACCATTAAAAAACAAAACCTAAAAGTCAAACGTTTAGTTATTTGGCCAGAACTATACATACTTTACAAGAATTATCTAAAAACCACAAATGGTGGGCCTTCCGCTCTTTGCAAAATAATGTGTAAAGGTGCCAGTGTCAACATGGTAAACCACTGGGATTCACACTGGAATGGTAAAAAGACTCAAAAGACAGATTCAAAGTGACTCGAATCACGAAATTGACAGAAAAGCAAAGCTCAAAATATTTCTGTTATTTCTGTTTGCCGTTTCCTCTTCCAAACATGTGGACTGATTCTTTCCCATAAATTTGGTTTCTGCAGTGCAATGTGTCTCCCTCACACCAAGCTCGTTCTGCACACGCAAGGCTGCGCCTATCCAATCCGACTGGCATCACGGCCATGGAATGCTGAAGTCCACATTTTTCCCCATTCAGCAAGGAAAAACGGCCTTTCAAAGCCAATCAGCTAGAAATGTTGCTTTGTTTTTATTTTCGACTGAACTTCCTGGAACCTATTATGGAGCTGTCAGGGATGTATATTTAGCTATGGCAACACAGGGCCTCCTCGCCCCCTTGCGCCACTGGTCATGTCACCTCTGATAAACAGAAAAACAATTGGTTATCCCTTTTGTCACCTTTAAAGAAAATGGCATGGGTAGTGTGTCTGTTTGTGTAAGTGACAGATACCGTCTATATGGCTAAACACAACTTCTATTTCAACTGTAGAGTGATGTAGGCTAAATGTAATCTTATTTACTATAATCACACCTTTGCCTTATTAAATTAAGTGACGAGAGATAATATTTCTGGTAAATCAATGACATTTTGTCTGAAAGATTTCCATCAAATTGGATAACCTATCCTGTTATGGACACATACATCTACTCAGAGACAACCAACTCTACTGCATTAGCATCTATACAGCTGCGTATCAGGGGTTCACAGGAAGCACCATATCATATAGCCTAAAAAGCTGGGATGCCGTAATACTCTTTGTAAAGAAAATTAAGCTGTCAGATGGTCAAAAGGTGAGGTACAAAATGTTTTTTTTATATATTAGTCATGATAAAGTAAAAATGACTGGTTGGTTCATTTCAACAATCACAATGTCAACCATGATTGATCATTACATTCCATTAACCTGCCTATCTAGACTTACAATAAGGGCAATGAAAAATAAAACTCAGAACAACAACATATCTGCATTTACATACACTACATGAGGTAAACTATTGGAAGTGCCGATGCATTATTAACAGGCTTTACCTTTTAACAACTATAGGCGCTTTCACACCGCAGTACTTTTCCCACAAAGGTTCATCAGAACTTATTTCATGAGAACTCTTTAGTTCTCATGAAAAAAATACAGATCGCGTTCACACCGGAATAAGTCCCTGAGGGAGGATTAGACAAATGAATCCGCTGACGTCACTTCTTCTTCTTCTGCTTTGTGTTTACTGGCAGGCCGCAAACAGCTTCACGGCGTATACTGCCACCCGAAGTCCCCGGCCGGAAGTCCCCGGAGTTGGGGACTGGCTTCAGTAGAAGCTGCTGGGACTCCCAGCAGCTTCTACTGAAGTCGCAAGAACGCCGACACCTCCTCATCTCCACCGCTCCCATGTTTTCTTTTGTGTTGCCATAAGTTAATCTCTCTGCGTTTGTGCGCTGGGCTAATGCTAATGCTAATAATGCTAATGCCAGCAAATAAAATGCCGGCTTCACAAAACTTTTCAGGAGTTTACGGAGGCGTGGTTTGCATTCGGCCCCAACCCATCCAGACATAGACAACCTTTTTCCCCCATGAAGTACCTGCTCTCTAGCACTTATTATTATTATTAAAAGTGGCAGTAAATTAAATTTAGGCGGTGGTGCGTACAGTTAATCCGCCTCCCCCATTTATAATAGTTCACTGAGCATTATTTATGGTCGTGATAGACTGGTAGCCTAGCATCCGGAGACAACTGGGTCACAGCTCGCGCGCTGCGATAGACATGTGCTGTGCGTGTGAAGGAGGAGGAAGATCGGCGAGCGTGGTTCAATAGTCTCATGGCTCGTGACCCGCTCTCACTCGCGCACACAGACAACGCGTGCATTTGATATAGGAAGCGAGTATGTTGCATCATCCTGTTGTATCAGAAAATATATGGAAGGATGTGTCAGTGAATCGCGACGATCTCGCGCTGTGTATGTGAGGTCATTGGTCTGTCTCTCGACGAAATAGATTGCGGTTCTTCTGTATATTGTTTAGACTACTTTTATAATTTATATCTGTCGAATGTCGCGATGAATTTACAATAATCGGTAGTTAATCGCACTATCCAGTAATTTTCGCTGAGAAATCGGTTAGGCCGTTGTCGCCTACGATATGCATCTGAGCATAGTGATGGAGTTACGATTGTACAAAAAAGTTATATACAATATAGCTCGGCTGTTTCGGACGTGATATATAAAAGAACTGCATATATTCTAATTTCCACTGATAAAGTTTAGAGGTCGCTCGCGCTCGCTGCCTGTGTTTACAAATGCAGGTCCCCTACAGATGATAATGTGCACCCCGAGCTAGCTTATCATCATCCTAAGTTATTCACCTAACATCTATTCTCCAAAGGAGAAAACTCGTCTTTTAGAGCAGACACGATGTCAGCAGTTTACACATGAATTTGAAGATGAACTCCGGGGTGGAATAGAAACTGGTTACAATATCACTATTATATTGCTGAGGCATGGCGTGCTCGCTAGATTAACTGCCCGACTGACAAGCTGAAATGAGAAGGAAGAGACCTGTCCATACAACTGAAATATCCACATGAGCTGACTCGTGGCTGCATTTGAATACTGATAGCGCTAGGTTTCTGTCGCATAGCTTAAAACGCGTAGTAGTAGGATGAAGCGCACTTCCTGCTCCGGGGCTGTCCTCAGACTCCACCACCAGATCAGACTCACGATTAAGACCTTTCTGAACTCCCGACAGGGATGGTTGT
>NW_011341453.1:6788-12007 GCF_000735185.1 Notothenia coriiceps
TGCCGAAGACTTCAGCTGTGTGGGACCATTTTAAATTGGACGACGGTAAGAAGAATATGTGCCAAATATGCGATAAGAAACTGGCCTACCACGGTGGCACAACAACTCTGAAAAGTCACCTGGATGCTGTAAGTAGTAGCTTAGCTTAGCTGTTGTCAAGTTGCCATGATGAAGCTGCTTTATCCGCCGTTTAAACAGTAACGTTACACATGATACAAACGTGCACTTACTTTGCTTGGAAAATAGTTGCAAGCAAGAGAATTGTTTTTTTATATTAGTTTTTCAATTTTATCCGAATAGTGAAAATAATAGGAGTAATGTGGGAACATCTGGGGCTAAGGCATAAAGTTGAGTAGCTCAGCCTAATAATAACTTGTGTCCATAGGTGCATCCCCACGCATCAACATCCTCAACAATACAGCAGACCCTACAGTTACCCTACAGAGGACACATTTAGTTTTAATGTTTGCGAGTACTGAGACAATAAATAAATATAAATCTTAATAGTATGCTCTTTCTGCGCTTCTGCTTAACAGCGTGTTGTCAGGTGTCTCGGATTCGGAGCGTGTTATGAAACCTTTTGGAAAAAAAATGTATAAAAAAAAAATACAAATCTCTCCGCATCGAATATTCGCTGCTGATTACTACCGAATATCCGGAGCCCGAAAAATGGTATTCGGGACAGCCCTATTATGCACACAGGCTTTTATAAAAACAATATTATTATCTAACATGTGCACAACACCATCTATGCACATCCATGTTGCTTTCAGACGTAGTTATTGCAAACCAATAATACTCCAATGCACGAGGAAATTTGTTATATAACATTTTTTTATATGGTATAATTCTACTATAGTGTTAAAGTTACAACCGGCCCTATTGAGGGCACATAATGGCTTGATGTGGCTCGCGAGAAATTGAGTATTGACAGCCCCTGGTTTTACAGCATTGCGTACACATTTTCTTGCAGGAAATGCGTGTTCTAGTTCCAGAAATACACCCAATAGTTCATCACATTTTTAACATTTGAACTTTAACATTGCGCAGCTCGTTAAGGCAGAAGTGCGTGAGCTCACAGCTAAGTGGAGGATAGTTTTGAAATTTGTGCCTTTCATATTTTTTTTTTAACACTGCCATTAATTTCCCAGACCACTACATTTCCTGAGACATAATTTATCAGACAAACGTAGGGAAAACATCCGATACTTGAAAAATGACCAAAATTAAGCAAAAAACTAATTAAACAAATGCCTCTTGAGGCATGAATGACAAAAAACGTTCAAACATGTCTCCATTAAAGCCCATTGTATTTCAGGCAGATGTTTCCTTCACGGCAGCAGCCGCACACGCTTACGTTAAACTGCCAAAAAAGTGCCACATTATTATGTCACATGGTCCGATCGCCCCCAAACTCGCTTGTATATCACCGGTCTATGCCTCAACAGCTCTCACGGCTAAATCTGAGATCTCACCATATGCTGTTTCCATGGGAACACGCATCCCTCCGCACAAAAACATGATGTTGTCATGACTCCCTATGCAAATGGTCCAAAACACACCAGACTTCAGATGGACAGTTAATGGTCCAGCCCCTCAACATGGTCTTATGTGCATTAGTGAGTTTTCCTCAAAAGCTGTTGCCATGGCAACAACCATCCTTGCAATAAAAGCCGTAGTTTTTACTATAACTCCTATGAAAACTGGTCAAAAAGTGTCAAACTTCACGCATTGTGTGCCAACAGTTCAAGCGTCAAGGGACATCTACGGGACAGTTTTGAGATTTCTTCAAATTGCCGTTGCCATGCAAACAATGCTCACCATGAAACAAGGTTTTCTCATAAACTTCAGTGAAAATTGCTCGAACTGGCCCAAAACTTCACAGTTTGGAACGATGCAGCCATCAACGCATCTAAGCGTTGTTAGTATGGGGTGTCATCAAATGCTGTTTTGCCATGGCGGACAGTCATTCACCATCAAGTTAGTTCAGAAGTTTGCAGTTTCCAATATTCTACTACTTTTACGAAGCTTTTCACTTTCTTTTCTTCTCTCATCACACTTTCAACGCCCCCAGTGTTCATAGTATCATTCTCAATTAAATTATTCACTTTCTTCTCTACCACATTATCATTTCAGCATTAGCAGTTCAGCGTTCAGCTTTTCAGCATAACAGCACTTCCCAACTAGCAATTTCTTCAGGAATGCATTCTCTACTTCTGTTTAAAATGTTATCTGCAAAACATGATCAGATTCAAAGGAAGAGTTTATTCAGAATAAAAGCTCCTGGGAGTAACCGTCTGGGTTTTAGAGCCCTTTAGCTCATATTTTCGAGTGTTTTTCAAAATATAAATAGCCCCAGAATATCACAACACAGCTCATGCGTATCAATTACCGTCCCTGCAAAAAATCCAGGCAAGTTGGGACTCAGTAGGCCAGTAACCAGACTTTATTACTCAGTGCTGCGCACAGAGACTCATTTGAACAGTACCATCATACTTCGTTACTTCGCCACCGTCTGGCATTTAACAAACGACTACAGAGATACACCCATGGGTTTAAACACTGTTGTAGGTTAACAAAGAGCGCTCTTCATGTCTCACTAGTTAACTCTCACATTGATGATGACGACGGTGAACGTTGTCCTGTTGTTTTGGCAGCTGTGTGGTCCTGCAGAGAGTTTTTGAGTATGCAGAGCGAGTTTATAATCTCAGAGAGGAATAAGGTCTCTGAACTCTGGGACAGATCTTCCGTCAAATGCAGCACACATGCAGCTGCTGCAGAACCACAGGCTCATGCGGCTCCTGGGAGATCAGCACTGCAGGCACGCTTGGTGTTATTCTGAGGGAAGCACTTTCCAGGTCTGTGGAACTCTTAGGGAGCAGGAAGAGAGCGGACTGAATCAGTCGAGGAAACAACCGAAGTAACTAGAAGCCTTGTGTAAACCTTTCTGATAGATAATGTTTTCTAATTGTTGCTCACAGTCTCTTAGGCTTTTCATTACCTGGATTCCTTTTCAGTCCTGTTAATTGAACCTGAAACAAAGCCATTAAATCATGAACAAATTCTTTAGGATGAATCCGCAAACGATCGATCATAACTGGCAAATGCAGATTATGCAAAAAAGCTATGATGGTCATGGTATTAAAACAATCTTTGGATAGAAAGTGAGAGAATAAATAACAGCATGAGTAAGTGTCAAGGTGCTGGAAGACAGCGGTAAACAAACAGCTTTGTTTCAGCATGCAAACGAGCTGTTGATTTATTGGCGTTTTTTGAGTTGTTCAAATGTTGTTTTAAGGTGATGGGAGCGTGGGGTAAGAAACTGACGGAGGCCGACAGGTGCTACTCTCCTCCATCCAGGAGAAGCAGCTTCAGAAAGGAGAGATATAAAAAAACCACATGTTCCACATGAAGAAACTTCTTCAGCAACAACAACCTGCAGCGTTTAGAGAACACTGAGTGATCTCAAAAGGCTTTTGGACGAGGCTCAACACTTGCTGAACACCAGGATGCAATGAGGGTTCGCAAACGACCAGTCAGATGGAAGGATCCAACACCATTCACATTCAACGTTTTAAAGCAAATCGACCTTTCTTAAGTGTCATGCTGCTGAGTCCCGCCTCCACTGCATGGGACTCCACCCCCCCTTCAGCTTGCGATGGGGCCCCCTTTCAGCTGCGTGACTCCACCCCCCCTTCAGCTGCGTGGACTCCACCCCCTCTTCAGCTGGCGTGATCCACCCCCCCTTCGAGCTGCATGACTTCCACCCCCTTCAGCTTGCGTGACTTCCCACCCCCCCTTCAGCTGCATGACTCCACCCCCCCTTCAGCTGCTGTCGGACTCCACCCCCTTCATGCTGCGATGGACTCCACCCCCCCTTCAGCTGCTGTGGACTCACCCCCCCTTCAGCTGCATGACTTCCACCCCTCTCCCCTTCAGCTGCATGACTCCACCCCCTTAGCTGCGACTCCACCCCCCCTTCAGCTGCCATGACTCCACCCCCCTTCAGTACTGTTTTGACAATACTGCTCGTCTGTGAGCACTAAAACCTGACCCAGAGAACAGCTGTTCAAGAGAGCCGATCCAGGTGTGCTTGGATCAGGAAGCTCATATTCGATACCAGCTCTGCACCGTCCGCTGAGAAACACCATGTCTTCAGTTGGACCATTTTAAGTCTTTTAAAACTTATGTGTTTATTATAAATGTTTACATCGGGACCCTCTAACTCGGGGTATCTCCTTTAACTCAGGGGTATTCCTCTCCTTACCTGCTGCTCTTGCTCTCTTTGTTTGGCGATGGTTGTTAAAAGGTAATCTTCTGATAATGTTTCATAGTGAGGACTGGGATGGAGATGAGCTCAAAGCTGAATCATCTGAATGGTCTGAAGAAATTCATCGCGCGCGTCGTCCAAAGAAACCATTCAATAAAATGACATTTAGAAAACAGTTCCTTCGACTTGAGGAAACATGCGGCGCGTTAAGAAAACATCACCAACTGCTCTCGACACTCTTGACCATGGTGCTATCAAGTCATACACACATCTCTGATTCTGAATCCTCACGATTCCACAGCCATGATCGAAGATTCACCAATTCCATCTCCTAATATTCATGAGACAAACAACAACAACAACAAACTGCAGCACCAATACATTTGCTTAATTGATAAATACCTGTTTCCTGCCTCCCCCTCCATTGGGGGCCCCCCCTCCCTGCCAAGACATGTGTCACAGGATTAAAATGGTCCCCCTATTGCCTCTACAAAAAGGAAGTGAAAGAGTCCAAGTGGTTGTGGGGGGAAGGGGGAACAGTTCTTATCTATTTGGGAATTATTTTCAACTTCATGTTGTTTTGTCTCAAAAATACCTGAAAGTTCATATTTCATTTCGTGTTAAATTACCAACAAAGAAATACACAATATATTACGTTTGCCTGTGACATACGCAAAGAGTCCCTATTCCTGCCTTGCAGGTTCTCTAAGGTGTTAGTTGCATGTCAATGGTCTGCAAGGCTCCCCCCCTTCTTCCATTGGACTCATTTTGTGTTAGCTTCCAGAACATAGTGACATCACTACGGAACACTCACACTGCCATTGGCTAGCGCTCCAACACAAAGTGCGTGACTAGGCTAAGGGTGCGGAGGGACATCCACTAACTGGTTGGACCAATCACAACAGAGCCCGGCCAGCTAACCCAAATTCAGAGCAGCGTCTGGTTTCAG
>NW_011341453.1:16050-16781 GCF_000735185.1 Notothenia coriiceps
AAATTAAGCTGTCAGATGGTCAAAAGGTGAGGTACAAAATGTTTTTTTTATATATTAGTCATGATAAAGTAAAAATGACTGGTTGGTTCATTTCAACAATCACAATGTCAACCATGATTGATCATTACATTCCATTAACCTGCCTATCTAGACTTACAATAAGGGCAATGAAAAATAAAACTCAGAACAACAACATATCTGCATTTACATACACTACATGAGGTAAACTATTGGAAGTGCCGATGCATTATTAACAGGCTTTACCTTTTAACAACTATAGGCGCTTTCACACCGCAGTACTTTTCCCACAAAGGTTCATCAGAACTTATTTCATGAGAACTCTTTAGTTCTCATGAAAAAAATACAGATCGCGTTCACACCGGAATAAGTCCCTGAGGGAGGATTAGACAAATGAATCCGCTGACGTCACTTCTTCTTCTTCTGCTTTGTGTTTACTGGCAGGCCGCAAACAGCTTCACGGCGTATACTGCCACCCGAAGTCCCCGGCCGGAAGTCCCCGGAGTTGGGGACTGGCTTCAGTAGAAGCTGCTGGGACTCCCAGCAGCTTCTACTGAAGTCGCAAGAACGCCGACACCTCCTCATCTCCACCGCTCCCATGTTTTCTTTTGTGTTGCCATAAGTTAATCTCTCTGCGTTTGTGCGCTGGGCTAATGCTAATGCTAATAATGCTAATGCCAGCAAATAAAATGCCGGCTTCACAAAACTTTTCA
>NW_011341454.1:0-3495 GCF_000735185.1 Notothenia coriiceps
TTTATTTTACTGTAACTTTGGAAGTTGTGTTACCAATGCTTACTGTTTATTTGATATCAATTTGGTAATACAATTAATAAAAACAACAAGGTTTGGGTTTGTTCTTCAGATATGACTGACGTAAACGAGTAAGCTCAATAATGAACTCCAGCTCAACCAACCATATTGTAATATCTAAGTAATCATCTTGAAATATGACATTAATAATTGTAATATACACATACTTGTCAACCCTCCCGATTTTCGCGGGAGACTCCCGATTTCATTGCCCTCTCCCGGTTTCCTCCCGGGGTCATATTTCTCCCGCATTTCTCCCGATTTCTGACAAAATCTGATTTACACACGACTGTTTCCACTCGGACTTTAATAAAGCTACACCATTGTTTGGTTTCCATGGTAACATGTCTCTTTAGTAGCGCGCACAACTCAAAATCTGAGAGGGTGAGGCAGATATTCACAGAAAACAGAACAAGAATCGACAACTACTCTACTCTCTGCTCACTCCTTTTCCTGTAAAATACAAGTCCAGCCCACACATATGTTCCATCAAGGACGGTGCTACAGGCCGCAAGGCAGTGCTACAACTACAATAAGCATGTTAATGTTAATCTAACAGCTTTTTTTTTTTTTTCTGCAAGTGCTCACATCAGGTTTTACGCGCTCTCTCGCATTTTGCACCATATCTACCTTCCTAAAAGAAGACGTATCGCTCTGTTGGCGTCGTTTGGACAACAAAAACAGAGTGAAACTCTAATTTCATAAACAATCTTTGAGTACAGACGCCGTCCTGCAGAGAGCACAACAGCACGTTTTTGGTCTAGCATCACTTTACAAAACCTTTGCATTAAGACACTAAGGGTGTTTCTCAATGTCAAGGAAGGATCCTTCAGAGCCACTATTTCAAGGATGCTACGTCATCGAATCCGGCCGAAGGACTGTTCCAAAGTACAGGATCCTTGGAATTCTACCGAGGACTGAATCCTTCGTTGCGGGAAATTTCAAGGATGCACATGTGTATCCTCGGCGGTCTTAAAATCCCCACAATGCTTTGCGCACCGACCAATTTCCAAGGCGGGGCCTCTCATATGACGCACACCTGCACACTTGCTAGCCTGTTCCATTCTTCTTTCTCCGAATGCCAGGAAGGATTAATGCCTAGCCTCTGAAGGACCCGACTCGGAAGACATGTCCTACCAAGGAAGCGTCCTCGACATTGAGAAACACCCCAGGGGACACAAAAAAAGTGACACACACAGCTGGGAGACCAGGGGACACTAAAAAGTGACGCACACAGCTGGGAGACCGGGGGAAACTAAAAATTGACGCACACAGCTGGGAGACCAGGGGACACTAAAAAGTGACGCACACAGCTGGGAAACCGGGCGACACTAAAAAGTGACGCACACAGTTGGGAGACCAGGGGACACTAAAGAGTGACACACACAGCTGGGAGACCAGGGGACACTAAAAAGTGACGCACACAGCTGGGAACGGAGCGCTTGGTGACGTTCAGGATTTTAAAGTTGGACAAATTTCTATGCTGTTGTAAACTCAACTAAAATGTAAGTGTTATTGGTTTATTTTAATGAAGCAAACACATGATTCCTCCAGATGTTATTGCAGATCTGCTGTAGCAAACGTAGCTAACCTAGTCATTTCAAATATATTGATAAAACACTTACAGTTATGAAACAGACTAACTCTGCCAACTCGTTGAAGCATCCACGTTTAAAATAAAAAAAGATAATTTAACTTGTTTTGAAGTCTCTGGATCCGTGTACAATTAAAATATAATAAGTCCATAAAACCCTGAAAACAAAAAGGTATACAACTAGATTTGATGCCAACTGGATGAATTTGAGCTTGAAATCTAATTTATAAAGTGTGACGGAATGATACAATCATATCCATCATCTCCTGCTGTTTGCAGACATACACACAGGTTTAGGTGAGATTAATAGGGACTTTAGGAACATGCAGACACAACAGAGAAGCTATTACTGCGAGATGAAAAACAGATACTGTATCCCAGCCTGTGGCTACGATCCCACAGGGCAGGCAGAATGAACCGAGTCTCCCAAATGATCTCAACATCGCAGCAAATAGGACACAGCAGCTTCCTGAGGCCAAACATTACTGTGTACATTAGATCCATCTCAGTGTTCCTGCGTGAGAGCCTGCAGGCGCTCGGCAGCATGTACAGCAATAATGAATGTGTGTTGTTGATCCACGTGGACATATTACACAATTTGCATATTTATGTTTTTCTGAGGGTCTCTTACCAGTCCACACTTTCTTGCCTGGTTTTGTGTCTTTTTTTTGCACTCCTTGACTTCCTGTTTGAAGCATTAAAATGAATAACTTTATGTTTCGGCACTTCTATAGTTTAATGCAGAATATATTTGACCGGGTTTATAGTAGAAGGGTTATTTTGCAAACACAGATACCTCTATTTCTTTAACTAAATCTTATTTTGTGTGTGTGTCTAATCCAGGGATGATCAATTCAATAGGTTGGTGTGTTTTGACAAGAGGTCTCAATTTATTATTTTCATAAAACAAAGTGAACATCATTCAAACTAATTTACTAAATGTAAGAAATGCATCTTGTCAATCTTCTTTCCAATATGTTGCTTCGTGTTTGAAAACATATATTTACTTTTGTATTTATTTAAAACACTTCGAAACGCCTCCATTTGAGTCCTTTGTTTAATTCCAAAACAACACTCGAGCTCCTATTGGCTCGCGTTCCAACACATTGTACGTGATAGGCTAAGGGGCGGGATATCTCTAAGCGGTCACAACAGAGCCGGCCAGCTAACCAATCAGAGCAGACTGTGCTCTGGTTTCAGACAGAGGGTGAAAAGAGGTTCTGCAGCACAGGCAGTATGAGAAAAATAAACTCTTTAAAGTAGAGACACTACATACTGATATACACCTGAACATCAGCAGGAGAGGACTCTTTAAAGTAGAGACACTACATACTGATATACACCTGAACATCAGCAGGAGAGGACTCTTTAAAGTAGAGACACTACATACTGATATACACCTGAACATCAGCAGGAGAGGACTCTTTAAAGTAGAGACACTACATACTGATATACACCTGAACATCAGCAGGAGAGGACTCTTTAAAGTAGAGACACTACATACTGATATACACCTGAACATCAGCAGGAGAGGACTCTTTAAAGTAGAGACACTACATACTGATATACACCTGAACATCAGCAGGAGAGGACTCTTTAAAGTAGAGATACACCTGAACATCAGCAGGAGAGGACTCTTTAAAGTAGAGACACTACATACTGATATACACCTGAACATCAGCAGGAGAGGACTCTTTAAAGTAGAGAACGACATACTGATATACACTACATACTGATATACACCTGAACATCAGCAGGAGAGGACTCTTTAAAGTAGAGACGCTACTTACTGATATACACCTGAACATCAGCAGGAGAGGACTCTTTAAAGTAGAGACACTACA
>NW_011341455.1:0-821 GCF_000735185.1 Notothenia coriiceps
AGGTCCCATGTCATGGCCATTTCTACTGATCATAATTCCATTGTTGAGGTCTACTGAAATAGATTTATATTATGCAATTTTCCAAACTCACATTGGTTTCTCACTCAGCATTACTGTATAGTATGTGTATTCACTCTCTGTCCTAAACGGCTTGTTGGAGCTCCTGCCCCCTCCTCCCTGTGAGCCCAGTGGCCGTCTGCGAGACAGCGAAACCCAGCCCGAAACACACACACACCCGCAGCCTGGCCGTTACGTTACGTCACTATACCCAAGAAGAAAACAATGGAAAAGAGAAATGTCCAACGAGGCGTTCTGGGGCAGCATAGTCAAGTCTTTTCTGTGTCAGAGTTTTACTCGCTACAGGGTGCACTTTGAGTGTTTGTGACTCTGCAGACCATTTACATGCAGAAAAACCTTCATAACACACAAGGGGACGGTTAATAACCAGAAAAGCATGACATGGGACCTTTAAGTTAAGGAAAAATGAAACATGAAAAATAAAAAGTTCCCTAGTAGGGCACAGGGTTATTAATATGCTATTGCCAAAATACATTTTAACAGTATTATGAACAATAACAATTAAATGAACACCTACTTTTGGAATAATATGTCTTGATTCCCACGTGCAATGAAATGCCGCAAAGGCACACGGCGAATCCCAGCCAATTTATCATGTTCATTCTGTCTCCCATCAGAGCAGCTGCCAACAGCAGAGTGCACACCTCCTACAGGAAAACAACACCACACATCGAGAGAAAGAAAGAGGTCATTGGATAGAGCTGAACAACATTAGGACACAACATGTAGTCCTGTTTATGACG
>NW_011341456.1:0-11620 GCF_000735185.1 Notothenia coriiceps
GGTATCGAAACCAAAATGTTGGTATCGTGACAACACTACCACACGGTGCTTCACGTTAAATCCAGATCCTTCACATTCATTTTTTTTTCTAACAGCTCTTGATGGTATTTCTATATTAGCTCTTTTTATTTTACGTCAAAATGTATCTAAAAATCGACTTATCACTAAAAAACTGATTCTGATCGTAAATTAAAAGCTACAAAATAGCCTCGTCTTAAATCTTTAGTTGTGAGAAACGTACCAGAGATCCGAAGCCGACGGTCCAGAAGTGCTCGTTTCGAACCTCCAGCACGCCCTCCAGAGTCGACACCTGATTGGACAAAAAGAGAGGAGGATGTTGGGAGCTGTGTCTTTATCTGGGGATGAATATCTATTTCTTTATATCGCATCTATGAGCTTCATGATTGGAGACTAAAGGCTTAAAAATGTTACAATTTCACAAGAAACATTACATTCATTCCAGGGAAAACTCAAAAAATTGCACGACAGCAAGCTAAGGCCTTTTAAAATAGAACAGAACTAGAAAATACTACTTATTAAGATGTATTGTGTTGGTAACTAATGTACTTATCACATTAGGTTTAATATAACATGGGCCCTGACATCAGATGTATATCATACAGCAGGGCTATTCAATTAGTTTGGAATGGGGCCGGTTGATGAAAATTATCCAAAGCAAGGGGCTGGGAAAAAGATGGCTTGAAATATGAGCAATCGTATTAAGAGCTTCAGATACAGTAAATACTACAACAGCACAGTGGAGTGCATATATTGTGTTTAATTCAATCAAACAACAAGCCCCAAGGCCTTTAGAGATCTAAATGGCTCAGAACTCAGTAGGCCTACATGTGAAGCTGATTTAACCATCAACATAGTTTCATTTAATTTAGGTGAAATTATCTAATCATTCACGCAGAGATAAAATGAATGACAGTTTGTCACTACAGTAGCTAGCAGGTGGGTTCGAAACCGGTGGTTTAGGAGATGGAAATTGATTTTAGAAAAGCACAATCCCCCAACCCTACTCTTTTAAATAAGCAGCCTATACAATGTGTCACTGAGCACAAGTATCTTGGTGTCGTGCTTGACCACAAGCTCAGATGGGATGTATGGTCTGAGAAAGTAAATGCTAAGTCTCAACAAAGTATGTTATTTTTACGTAAATTATTGTCTTTTAATGTCAAACAGAATGGTTAAGATGTTTTATCATGCTTTTATTGAAAGTGTGCTCTCCTTCGGCATCAGATGCTGGTTCGGCAACGCTACTGAGGCACAGACCGAGTCAGTCCGGAGGGCCATAACATTGTCCAGTAAATTGTCCGGAATGTAATTTTCTAGTCTAGAAAGCTTAGTTTTAAAAATGTGAGTGACCTGATCTTGCCTTTTATTTTGAACTGTTGCCATTCGAGCGGAGATATCGTGCCCCTCTGTTTAAAAATAACATATCTAGGCTGTCTTTCGTCCCATAAGCCATCAAACTCCTTAATCAATGATGGCTAGGACACACTGTTTACCCAGCTGGCCTGGCACTGTCCCCCTCTCCCTCTGGCAAATGAGGGCCAAGGCCCCTTGTCATGTCTGCCGATATCTTTTTTTAATTTTTATGTCAGTTCTTTTTAATCCGTCTATGTTGTTGTCAGTGACATGTTTTCTCTTTTTAAATGCCTTGTGATGTGCTGCAACCCATTTTCTCCTCGGAGACAAATAAACGAATACTACTACCTGCATGTAACTGCCACGGAAAGACTACATAAACACCAAACTGTTAAACCCTAACAAAATACCTTTTTTTACGTAATTTAAGAATACCAAAGTTGTACTGATCTGTTTCCCTCCACACTTCATACTTATATCACATATCAGAGTCACTTATTGTACTTTAACAGCAATATATTTATTTTAAAGCTTTACATACCTCTCAGATTAGTACAAAATAGTCACCTCATGATTTAAATTTACAAATGAAGCTACACAAAGCATATACAGACATTAAAATGCACTTTTACTAGCTGCACAAAAGTATCTCTTATCATATGTGCATCCACCTCTGTAACACAATGTTATAATATGAAGTATTCTGAATGGGCTACTCGGCCAACTAGTTTTGGTCCTGGAAAACACTTGGTATGTGACTACACCCTGCATTAGATCATTCAAAAAACATTCGCATTTGGATTGAGTCACACTTTCGGTTCCTAGCTTTTACTGGTGTTACGGAAAATAACGTCCTCCGGTCAAATATGTTCCAGTGTGACCGGAAAGCGACCTACAAAAGAAGTAATTTACCCAACACGATAAATACAACAAATGTATATTTTGGATTACAAATATTAAGGTTCTTTTCTGCTGTTTTTAGCCTATTTGTCCCGAGTTTTGTTAACAAATTGTCTTGAAACGAGTGGCTTTTTGCCATGCTCGGGTCGGAATTTTTCCGAATTCCGATCCATTCCAGTGTCAGTACCATATGTGCTCGGGCTACCATAGATATACCAGATCTGCTTGGGGTCCGTTACGCTTACCAATGACGTCACGCATTGGCTGTACAGCAACCCAAGAGGCAATAATAATAATTCTAAATAAAACAGGAAGCTAACTTAAATTACATTGAAGACACTGCAACGAAAGTAACAAAAACAATGTAATATCCTTTTCCGTTTCACAGAACACAAATTGGGTTATTTATATAATTATGTTTACACTGGTGACATTTACGGGACACAATTCACTGGGTTGTATAGTATTGTAGTTATGTATATATATATAGTTATAGTTATAGCTGTAATACTATTCTAGCTTGTGTAGCGTGTATACAAGATCATCCTGCTGACTCCCATCATTTAAATGATCGGGAAATTACGTTGTAATGATAATAAATCACCTCCCTTATTCAGATAAATGTCGATTGTTATTTTTAATGTTTGAATGTTAAAAAAGAACAATCGACAGTTTTGTAGAGCCGATGAATGGGAGTTAGCAGGATGATTTTGTATACACGCTACACAAGCTAGAATGACAACACAACACAGGTGCACTCACTAACTCGTCCGTGGTGCAACACACACTATACAACCCAGTGAATTGTGTCCCGTAAATGTTTAAAAGGAGTAACATCGAAATATACTTTAAGTAGCCTATATTAAGTCAAATAACTCATTCATATCTATTTAATATTATATTATTATAGTTAATGATACATCAAATACATATTATTCTAAGTAGAAACACAAAGCTGCTAGTATATAGAGAAAACATATATTTGTTTTTATTTAAATGTATTTTTATAATCTGTTTCTACTTAGAATTATTTTGAGTATTTAAATAGTTGTGCATGTTTGTATTTTTACAATATGCTGCTTGATAATAAAAAGTCCCTATTGTCGAATTTTAATCAGGCACTGTCTTGGACACCTATGGTCTGGGGCCCCTCCCTTCCTTTTCTTCCTTCACTTCACTCTCTCGCGTTGACGCAGGGTGTGGTGCTACTCGGTGTTACTCGGTGTCTTCTTGGCGGCGAATTGACGACATTATTGATTAATGTATCTGTTATGAACATCCGTAAAGTCGTGTATTGATCCGTGGACGAAATGGAGAAAGTTTTGGTGGTTTCTCTGCTGGTTTTGGCCTCTCTTCGCTCTGCTTCTACTGAGGAGAAGTTCATCAAGGAAGGCGGTAACGTGACGCTGGACTTGAGGCCTCCTCCTTCCGATCCGATCACCATCATCCAGTGGAAGTTTAAAGATAGTATTCTGGCAGAATGGATCAAAGGTGTGGTTGATTTGGCCCATAACAGATTAAACATCAAACTGGATATAGTCTCTGGAAGTTTAGCTATGGAGAAAATGACCAAAGAGGAAGAGGGTGTGTATTCAGTGGAGGTTAACAGCAACGTGCAAAGAGTGACATACAACGTTTTAGTGATCAAAGATGTTCCCAAGCCGAAGATAGAGTTCTTCCCGCTGATATGCAGCGATGAAAGTGACAAATGTAGCATGACCTGTGACGGGAACACCACCGGGGCTGAACCCGTCACTTACAGCTGGAAGACCGGGGATGGAGAGTGGAAAGAGTCGGAGAAAGACATGCCCATCACCAGGGAAGAGCATGGACAAGAGAAGACCTTCACCTGCAAGATGAAGAACCCAGTAAGTGAGAAGGAAAGTGCTCAAGTTCCAAATAAACTCTACAAGAAGGAAGTACCAAAGCCCTCTCCAGTTGGTCAGATTGTTGGCATCGTTGGTGCGATACTTCGGTGTTGCTGCTGGGATTGTGGGTTATTGGGTATGGAAAAATGATAAATGCCCCTGCGGGAAGCAAAACTCCGTCCTGGCTGAAAATGGAAATGCACCTGCTTATAAGGCTGAGGGTGAGACAACCGCTAGGCTTATTAATGCAAGCTCTACAGACAATACATCACCAGATGAACAACCAGGCAGTGGAGGTGGTCCTGCAGGGGGAGTAGCCGATCCATTGCTGAAGGAAGAACCACCAGGCAGCCAAGAAGAACCTACAGACCCTCCGCCCAATACACCGCATGAGAAAAACACTGTCATCGAAGACGCAGCTGCAAAAGGAGAAGCCGATGCTAAACTGGATGCTGAACCGGATGCTGAACTGGATACTAAACTGGATGCTGAACCGGATGCTGAACTGGATAGTTAATTGTGAAGCTCTTTTCTCATCTGGCAGATTGCTATACCTGCGGACATGTTGGGAAAACATCTCAATATGTTTTGCTTCACATGAGCTGTGTGTGTTTTTTAGCTGTGCATCCTCGACTGTTACATGCACCAGAAGGTTTGTCATACTGTCCACTGTCCTCCCCAAAAGAATCATTTGGTTGCACAGCAGCATGAAAACATGATTTATATTTAAATATCAAATGCAAATTCACAGCCTGTTGTTAAAAGGGACATTGTCTTCATGATCAAAAATCGATATGAGAGGACTAATGTATGAACTTTAACAATCAGCCATCTACTTTGATAATCCAATTTGAATTTTTACAATTTTTTTGTTATTTGAATATTACTTCAAAGTTATGTTTAGCTTTTTCTGATTATTATTATACATGATAACTCGCTTTGGATTTGTGTTAATCGATCATTTCACTCAAAGTATTTAGTGTTTGGGTGAACGAGTGAAAACATGATTTAGATGTTAATGTGTGTGCATATGCCGATAAGAGCTTGGCGACATTGCAACAAAATATCTGGGAGAAAAGATTCTGTCGCCTTTCAAGATAAAACGATCAACAGGAAATTATTTGTCAAATATTTTGATCGTCAAATATTTGTTTTAGTCTGGAAAAAAAACATGAAATGATCTGTTTTCACGTTTCTTAAATGTGTGAATTTTATGCTTGTTTTTGTTTTTGTGATCCACGACAATCAACTGGATTTGAGTTCATCGATAATGAATGTAATTGATACTTGCTGTCCTACGACTTGCATGCTATCATTTTATCTACAACCACCTTATCTTTTGTCAATCTATCAGGATGTAAGATGACGAGAATGCACTATTTATCAATTTTTTCAAGCCTTAAAAGCATGAAATAAATTGATCAATACTAAAAAAATAGTATTAAATATAATTTTTCTTGGTAATAAGGGAAGAGGAATGGGTTGAAGTACTCAATGACATCCACTCAGTGTCAAATCATATACATTTCAGTGTGCAGTTCCGAGTATTACTTCTTACAATCCACCATATCCACATGTTCGTAATAACTTATCGCCATCCTCCAAAAAGAGACACTCAGCTAAATGTGAGGCTTTTTTATATTGAAAACTCAGTGCCTAAGTTCCTTCATGAAATGAGGACTTGAGTCCAAGGAGCCGAAGCACTTAAAGAAACGCACTGTTGGCACGCCGTCCACTTTTAATTAGACGTTGAAGACGAAGCTTCATTGAATGTACACTTTTTGTAATATACATGTTTTTATTACGAGTACAAATTAGATTACTTTTGATATTTTGATGCACTTGTATTCTGCTTTTCTTTTTTTTTTAATGTTTGGAATTCCACGGACTTCTAGAAATGGCTTGCAAAAATGCATTTATCTCCATTGTTTTTTTAATTTATTTAGTTAGCATTTATTAAGTTGTTATCTGTTTATATTCAGTGCCTTTGTGAATAAACGTGAGTCTTGCTAAACAATCTGTTGTTGTTTTTTATCGAGTGACCCCTCCTCGACCCCTATCCTCGTGTCTTAGTCCCGCCCACAGGAGATGCGAGCGGAGGAGTCGAGGAGAGAGGAGTCGAGGAGGTGAACCGAGCAGGCGGTTAGAGAAACGAGGAAGGGCCGTGGAAGCTGACCTCTCATATCTGCACTTCACTTTTCATTCCAACACTGCACATATTTAATTTTTAACATATATTTGTCATACCGTACATCGTTCTTTGGTATTTCTATAATTCATGTATATATTGCTCTTTATTTTAATGTTATAATAGTTGTATTTTTAGGCCCAATTGATCTTCTTTCAGGATCATAAATGTACGTTTACACATACAAGGAATTTGCTTTGGTGGTGCCAACATAAACAATGTAATGAAAATAAGCTGTATGAGTAGGTCAACAATATAGAAAAATGTATTTCTAAGAAACTAGACAAGTATTTATACCACATTGAAACATACAATAGAACCTAAAGTCATAGGACCATTCATATATAATGATATTTGACTGTGTTTATGTATGCACCATATACACCAGGGGAAATTCCTCCTATATGTTAACCCCTTTAGATATACAGTCTGCGTATGTACTATAACCAGGGGTGCACATAAGTGGTACGCAGGTACGCATGCGCGGCAACAATCTGAAATGCGTACCGTCACTTGTGTCACAAAGGGCATTTGCGTACCGACGTACTTGTGAAGCTTTTCCAGAAGGCGGTTAGATCACCGGACACAGAGTCGGTCTCCGTGTGCACAGACAGGGCTGCTGTTAACGTCGGTCTGTACAGCAGCACTGCGCTAAAACAGCTGATCACAACGTTCACATGCTCCCCCCCCCGCTGACATTCGCGATACAGAGGGCTTCATGGGAACTTTGAGGGTAGCCAGAAGTTGGAGTACCAAACAGTGACTCCAGGTACTCATCTGAGTACCTTACTGAGAAAGTTGTGTGCACCCCTGACTATAACACCCCTATAGTACAGCGTTATATTATTATTAACATAGTAATACTACTATAACATCCCTGTTGTTTAATACTACTATGTGCAATTCAGTATATACCATAAATGGATGTGCACCTGTATTTCTTTCACTTGCGTTATCTCATACTGTTACTGGTATTTGATGTGTGTTTGATTATATATGTTGCATTGTTGGAGGAGCTCAGGTCAGAAGAATTTCATTGCCATCTCTACACAGTAGCTTTGAATCTTGAATCTTAAATAGTAAATAGTGTAATTTTAACATGTATCTTTAATCTTTTGTTGTTGTTGCATACTTCTTAATTAATATCAAGCTATCTTTGTCTCTCTACTTGCTGTCACACATGTACATTTTCTCCTCTGAGGGACGAATAAAGAATGAATAAAACAGTTTCTGATACTGATTCGACAGCAAGACGAACCCGGAAGTGAGTGCGGATTTCTCACTTGCTCTGTCACCACTCACACAGGCGCACACACACCCCTTTATTTACTCTTTGTTAGTGGTGATGCTAACACACAGAGAACCGCCTGGCCGTCCAACCTGGGATGGATTTAGAAGAAGCTTTTCAAGTTGTCGGCGAATTTGGACCCTACCAGCAGCGGGCGGTGGCTGTGCTTGTTCTCACACAGGTTTGTGCATTAAAACAAATATACATTTATATATGAAAACAAGCAGCAGTGGCGGAAACTGTCCCTGCAACAACAGCGGGTGAAATAACGCTACGTGGCTTTACAAGGGGGCTTTTTAAACCTTCAAATGTGGAGCAAGAAAATACCATTTAACTGTGAGATAAATGCAACATGTTAGCAGCTTTGTGCCTGCAGCTGTTGCTTATAATTGACCAAGCTCACTCTGCACGACAGAGAACTTCATTTCGAAAAACTGAGATTTGAGTGTTGCATGGTTTATCTGTAACTTTACACAAAAAGTTGCCTTTAATTAAACACTTTTTTAAATATTGACTTCTTATTCTTTAATTCGGCACACTATACAAAGCTTGTTTTTACATAAATGTATTGTATTGAACCTCTTTTTTCAACAGGACGTACGAGCAACACATCCGGGTACTTTCACACGAAGTCCAAAATGTTTACATAATGTTGTAAGAACAAAGCCCAAACTTAGGCCAAAGTTATCACAAAACCCACTTATTACTACATATTTTTGAAGTAATTCCCCACGTGGTATGTATTGCATGCCACCATTACCAAATTGAATCGCCAACTTCCTCACAATGAACTTGTAATTAAAGAAAGTTGACCTTTAATTAAAGAAAAATAGGCTATAGCCACTTCATACATGTCCCGAATTTATTGCAACAAGCCACATATTAAAAAACAGCTTCAATTCATTTCCCAATCGCACTGTATTTGGACTCATGCCACATTTCATTGTAAATATTGCATTATGCAAATTACGTTTGGCAAAACTTCCCTTTTGGTTAAGCCAACCCTCCCTCTAGCTAGTGGTTGTTAGATTTCACAATGACAAAAGTTTCCATGATGCTAAACTGAACATAGAAACAATAAAACATTGGATTAAAGACCGGATATTATAGCATTTCTTTAAGAGTGGTTAATTGATAACACTTTGAAAACACTACAGTGAAAGTCATGCATTGAAAACCTTCCCTAAGTAAAAGTATGTTAGTATTAAGATTATAGGATGTATTTTATGGATCATAATTTGGACAATTAATTAGTTTTTGCATCAGCTGGTTATCAAGGGTTTATCACAGGAGTACATTTCATTCATTTCTTTGAATTTATCTCATAACTGTACAACTTTAATCTCTTACATTTGATGTTTTTTGGTCAGAATGCATCCCCCCTCGCTGGTTAACAAGTGGTTCAATCATAGCATCCATTTGTTGCCCATTGCAGCCATTTGTATGGAGCTCTTCTGCATTACAATATGTACTGTCTTTACAAATACAGACAAACAGACACTTTCTTCCCCAGAACAATAATTGCACTAAACTCCAGCTTGCAATGACACAATATATATATATATATATATTGTATACACATTCAAACCTATTATTCTTTACTTAAGCCGATATATTCCTGCACTTTAAACTGTATCTGCATATTGAAGTATGAATGCTTGTTGTTAGTATGTTGTCTTCTCCTGAATGCTGTATGTCTCTTTGTTTGTTTTTTGTATTTTTGATGGCACCTTAAAAAAAAAGGATTAGATCTACTCATCTCATTGTACCTGTATAACAGGGGGGTCAAATACACAGTGGGCCAAAATAAAAAAATGGGTACTAGTCGAGGGCCGGACTGGTTCAATGTTGATTGCTGAACTTATTGAAATGAACTTATTGCACATTTTAAACCAGGAACTAACAAAGCTTAAATGATTGCCTATAAAAACAACATTAAACATTAAATAATCAGTTGCATTCATTTCTTATGGCTCTATCTGCAGCTTTTCCAGAGTCATTTCTTATGATTACATTTTCCCACAGGCCAACAACAGCTTCAAAAAAACTATTCCCCTCAAAGACAAACCAAACATGCCCTGTTGTCGTGAGAGAGAAAGTGCAGAAGGAAACATCCATTAAACTCAGTGTGCTGCTCTGTGATGCTAGCTCAGATACTTGGCATCTCATCTTGGGTGCAAGGTCATCAATGTTTGGGCTCAGGCTCTGAGCTGAGGAGACCCTCAGGATGGAGTGAAGGTGTGCGTGCAATATACCGACGGGCCAGATCTAATAGGAATTAGAAATTATCCTGCGGGCCGAAATTAAATCCACCAAGGGCCTGATTTGGCCCCCGGGCCTTGAGTTTGACCCATGTGCTGTATAATGACAGTACAGGATTCTATTCTACCTGTGTTGTCTCAGGTGTATATGGCCTGTCAGTCCATGCTGATTGTTCTGGTTGGATCTACTCCGGAGTATCACCTCGAGCCTCAGGACGGAGATTCGTCCGGCCTGCAACGCGTCGTCTTCACCGAGGACATCGACTCCATAGTGACCGAGGTGAGAGAGACGGAGATCACAGGCATTATCCATGAAGTACAGAAATAGTTATATATAAAACGATGTATTTAAAGTTATCTTTGCTAATTTTCTTGTTTTTAAATGTGTTATCTAAAAGCATCACCAGTTTTACACATTTTTCTATAAACACATTCATTATTGTCAGTGTGTTTTTGGTGTTATTGCATTTCAGTTTGGCTTTTTTAATCATTCAAACCAACTCAAAGCATCCGTTAAAGATACCAAAGTACCAACTGTGCATTATCAGTTTCATCCAGAAATAGTTTTATATGTATCTCCGTCTTTCAGTCAGCTTATGTGTTATCATGTTGTATTTGAATGGTATGTTGGTCCACTGAGTGTTCTTGATAGTTATGCATTATTTCCAGTTGAATACTTATTTGCTTAGTTATTGTCTATCGTTTGCTATTTGTACTTAAAAAGCTGCCTTTGGATTCAAGGTATACAATCAGCCATGTTTGTTTGCATACTGTATGGAAAATAATAGTTTGTATTTTGAGCAAAACACACAAAAACGGGTCAGTAAATCCACCTTTTCTCTGGTTTTGTGGCAGTGGTTTCTGGTGAAGCAGCAGGCCTATAAGGTCAGTCTCGCCGGGTCGCTGTTCTTCGCCGGGCTTTTGTTCGGGAACGTTTTCTTCGGGCCTCTCTCCGATAAGATCGGCAGGAGACCTGTTTACCTGACAGGTGGGGAATATCTATAATACGTTTAATACACTTTATATATTTGATATATTTAATACATTTAATATATTTGATATATTTGATATATTTGGCACCTTTCAAACACAGTGACAAAGTGCTTTCCGAATAAAAACACCTCCCCTCTTCTTCATGTCTCTTCTACATCAACATGTGTCCCCTCTTCTTCATGTCTCTTCTACATCAACATGTGTCCCCTCTTCTTCATGTCTCTTCTACATCAACATGTGTCCCCTCTTCTTCATGTCTCTTCTACATCAACATGTGTCCCCTCTTCTTCATGTCTCTTCTACATCAACATGTGTCCCCTCTTCTTCATGTCTCTTCTACATCAACATGTGTCCCCTCTTCTTCATGTCTCTTCTACATCAACATGTGTCCCCTCTTCTACATGTCTCTTCTACATCAACATGTGTCCCCTCTTCTTCATGTCAACATGTGTCCCCTCTTCTCCATGTCTCTTCTACATCAACATGTGTCCCCTCTTCTTCATGTCTCTTCTACATCACCATGTGTCCCCACTTCTTCATGTCTCTTCTACATCAACATGTGTCCCCTCTTCTCCATGTCTCTTCTACATCAACATGTGTCCCCTCTGTGGAAAGAGACTGAAAGTTTCAGGAACAAAGATTCTCTCTCTTTTTGATCCATTTCTATAAAAACCTGTCTGAAAATGAGCTGATCAGATTTTGGCCACTTTATGATGTCATAATGATGTTTTGTCTTGTGTAACCATTA
>NW_011341456.1:16907-20558 GCF_000735185.1 Notothenia coriiceps
GAAGGAAAAGCAGTTCAGTCTTGTCAAGGTTGAGCTTGAGGTGATGAGCAGACATCCACCGAGAGATGTCTGCTAGACAAGCAGAGATGCGTGCGACGACCTGGGTCTCTGAGCGGGGAAAGGACAGAATTAGTTGGGTGTCGTCAGCGTAGCAGTGGTATGAAAAACCATGTGGGCTAATGACAGACCCGAGCGAGTTTGTGTACAAGGAGAAGAGGAGGGGACCAAGAACAGAGCCCTGAGGGACCCCTGTAGTTAATTGACAAGGGTCGGACTCGGACCCTCTCCAAGTTACCCTGTAGGTGCGGTCTTTGAGGTATGAGGTGAGGAGGGAAAGTGCAGTGCCTGAAACTCCAAGTTCTTGGAGAGTGCGAAGGAGGATCTGATGGTTCACCGTGTCGAATGCAGCAGACAGGTCCAGAAGGATGATGACAGAGGAGAGGGAGGCTGCTTTAGCAGTGAGCAGTTCCTCAGAGACAGCAAGGAGAGCAGTTTCTGTTGAGTGACCTGCCTTGAAACCAAACTGGTGCGGATCCAGAAGGTTGTTCTGATGGAGATAACAGGAGAGTTGTTTAAAGACAGCGCGTTCAAGTGTTTTAGACAGGAACGGGAGGAGAGAGACAGGCCTGTAGTTTATAACATCAGACGGGTTGAGATTTTATGGCCCCAAAACCCATCACACCACATATTTAAGTAAAAAATGCGATTCAAATTCGCTCAGTATATTCCGTATAGTGAAGAGAGTGGATGTTATCTGACTATAATAGACTTAAAATTATTGTTACAGTTGATGAAGGGGGTGGGGGAGGGGTGTCTAAAGTCAAAGATGAATCTTGATTGGGCCAAATTTGACCTCGAGTCACCGGTGTTCCCAGACCCCAACACCAAATTATACACTTTTTTTTTTTTTGAGACCTTCAGACTTGGCTAACATTTAAAAAAATCAGTTTTGTAGAGTTTGTATATCTGTTGTGGAGGATATCAAGAAGCCTTGTTCCGATAAAAAAAAACCTAGAGGGTAGTTATTATATCATTTGAACTTGAAACGGGTCACGGGAGACCCGAACACAACATAAGGGTTAAACAGAGAAATACACATCCGAGCACAACTGTGGAGGAAGTGTGAGAGGAAAGAAACCCAAGAGCTGGGAAGTCAAAATGTATCCGACTAATACCAGCTCTTATTTTTAGGATCACAAAGTATGTGAGACTCATTGTTTTGTATTTCCTCTTTAAGATTTAAAATGATCTTGACAGGGAACTGATGAGCCTCTGGTGCCAAGTTAGGAACTCTGTATTTAAACTCTCTTATGTAATTCTTCTCTTTTGCTATTTTTCTTTTATCCTTATTCCAAATAATCAAGTATTTTAAGGGCCTAGTTTAGTTTTATGTTTCATCTCTTCTTGAACATGTCTTCACATTTGACTCAATAAATGCAAAGCGTCATTCATAATTACATTCAGTCCATCCCTGAATTTCCACAATAATCACAATTGCAAAGTTCTGCAGCATCAAAATGGCCAATTTCTTTATAAAGATGTCATCGAAAACAGATGAAGCAACAAGTTAGCTTCGGTTTGATTACATCTGATCCGTGGAATCTGTGTTTGCAGGGACTCTGCTGAGCGTTACGTCGCTGGCGCTTCTGGGAAAACTGATGGTCAGCGCAGCGTTCAACATCGCCTACGTTTACACCTCCGAACTCTACCCGACAGTCATCAGGTGAGCTTAACACACACACACACACACACACACACACACACACACACACACACACACACACACACACACACACACACACACACACACACACACACACACACACACACACACACACACACACACACACACTACACTTGTGTGCTTTCCTTTAATGACTCCATTGTGTGTTTTTCAGGAATGCTGGTTTGGGAGTTTGCTCCATGGCCTGCAGAGTTGGAGGAATTATTGCTCCGTTTGTTCCCTCCATGGTGTGTGTGTGTGTGTGTGTGTCATCTGTGACCTGCAATAACTTTTATCAGAGAGCAAAAAGGAACTAAAACAATGTGTCTTTGTTACAACAGGAGCGTACACTTAGAACAGTGTTACAACGTTTAGACTACATCACTTTATTCATTTCCACATTTCGTCATCACGCATCATCATCACTGAGGCGACATTGCAAATGCTTTGAAGTGAATTTTTTTTCTTTTTTCTGAGAAACATGACAAACTTGTACACTCCTTTCTGACACCATCTTTGACTAGGTGTTAGAACACAAATGTTTTATAAGTTGGTCTGTGGAAGAAAAGTCCCTTATGACGCATAATAAGGGACATACGGTGATTCCCTCGGGGGGAATTCAGCAGTTGCCGCAGAACAAAGATATAACTAAGAAAATATTTAAAAAGGGAAGTAAACGCACATGAAGAATAACACACGAGTAAAAGTAGAAACAGGAACTACAAGAATAGCTAAAGAAAAACGTACAAAACCTTTTAAAGAGATACGATTATTTTACTTCAAAACATAATTCTTTCAATGGATTCTTATTTTTCTGTCTTGTTTATGTTCGTCTATTGATTATAAGTATCTATTATTTAAGTTGTTTGGAAAGTAGCAGCCAGTCTAGCACATAAACATTACATATCTCAGTGAGAGCTAAGTCAGGTAAACATGATGAGTGCCTCAGACTTTGACCTGATTTTACACATGAATGCCTTCAGGACGCTGAAACATGATCGGCACAATTCAGCTCCTCGGAAGTGGAGAAAGTATGAGATCAGTCATGTTGAAACCCGCCCAAAAATGACAAAGCTCCTCTTAGTCACTTCCAGTGTTACAGTATTATTATCCAGGTTAAAACTAGAGAAGACATTGGCCTTAAAATACATGTATACGTTATGTTTGGACCTACTTTGAGTTATGAGTCCAATGATGAATAGAATAACCTATACTCTGCTTTTTAAAATAACTACTTTATCTAACCCAATTTAAATAATGTATACATAACATAACATCCGTGAGTTGTCCGGCACATCTGCTGAAGTAACTAAAGACTTTAAAGGATACATCTCCCCTGAAACCGAGCAAATTGAAACTCTGTGCTTTGACCTTGGGTGCTGGCAGCCGGTGTAACTTAAACTTTATCATATAGCACCTCCTAGTGGTGGTTTGGTGGCATTATGTATAGCCCCTTTATTAACAATGTCTATTAATAATATAAATAAGAAACGTAAAAGAAATCCAAAATTAAATGCGGGATCATTTTTTAATATTTCAGTTTTTTAAAAGTAGTTAAGTTCAACTTCAGATCAGGAAGTATAATGTTTTTCATCTAACTGGTGATTTATGAACTGATCTTAAAGTCAAACCACAGATTAACGTGTGTGTGTGTGTGTGTGTGTGTGTGTGTGTGTGTGTGTGTGTGTGTGTGTGTGTGTGTGTGTGTGTTGCAGCGTGCTCTCCACACCTCCATGCCCTTCACGGTGTTCTGCCTCAGCGGCTTCTCGGCCGGCTGCCTCGGCCTCCTGCTGCCGGAGACTCTGAACAGACCAGCAGTCGACACTCTGGAGGAGCTGAGCAACGACACACACTGCAGAGTGCTGGAGAGCAAGGTACACACACACACACACACACACACACACACACACACACACACACACACACAC
>NW_011341457.1:0-4688 GCF_000735185.1 Notothenia coriiceps
CCCCTGCCTGAAACACCTCCATTGGATTGTGGTTTTGATTGCCATGAGTGGAACAAATAAAACAATATATAATAATCATAAGTTGCCTATTGCTTTAACACAGTGCATATTAGGCCTTTTGCACGTTGTAGCATAAGATGTCAAATGTTTAATAACATGGTGTCCGCGGGGTCTTAAAGTATTACAAGTAGATAAATCGATTTAGCAAAAATGAAGGCTATTAAAAAGTATTAAAGAGCATTTCCCAAGGTATTACATTTTGTAGCTTGTTTTCAATAAGTATATAAATGGTCCAAAGAGGTTGTATTCTACAGTCTGCCTGAATGTAATCATTGCGTAGGTGTGTAGTTTATTCTGTGTAGTTTATTTATGGCATCCCGTTGGATTTGACGTCATCTGAACAGGACATCGCACGCTCTCTGCTTGATAGCGCGCGAAGGTCCGTTTACGCCGGTGGTTAAACAACATCGTTATGGGGAAATGCAAGTCTGCGTCCAAATGGTTGGAAGATAAGGAGGAAGGAAAATCAATACTGTATATAGTCAATGTGAGGTAAAGTGTGTCGTCAAGGTAACCGGTTAGAACTCAAAGTGGCGATGAGGTCTTAAAATGTATGGAAAGGGTCTTAAAGAAGGTCTTAAATTTGACTTCAGCATTCCTGCATATACCCTGCTATAACATTAAAAAATAGCATAAGATGTCAAATGTTTAATAAGCACAGACACATGATCTGTTGTTTCAGTAAAAGGCCAAATGGTGCTTCAATTTAAATGTTGCAGCCGCAAGGAATTGTGGGATAGCATTATTTCCTTTCCTTTCCTAAAGGATGGTCCAGTGTATCCTAAAGGAGATGACAAAGGAAGGATTGAAGCTCCTTTCCTATCATCTAGAGAGGATTGAAACGGCTCTTATCATGGCTGTCACTTCCCTAGTCCTTTCACAATAACTATTCAACCACAACCAAGATATATTCAACCCTATATTTGTCTTTTTTTTAATGACCGTTTTAGCTTTTAGCAAAGGACCCTTCAGCAGAACCAGGAAGTCCAGAGACCTATGGGGACTTTGACTACCAGGTAAAACACTTTCATTCTCTTTTTTTATTCATTCCATATCTATTACATCCTCCTTTTGTCTTGTGCCTCACCCTGTGGTTAATGTTTACTCCCTCCTGCTTCTACTTTAACATCTCCTTTGTGTTTGCAGTCCAGGAAGTATTATTTTCTCAGTGAGGAGGCAGACGAGAAGCAGGACATGAGCCAGCGCTGTCGAGACCTGCAACATCAGGTTGGTCCTCCAAACTGATATTACGCGGCTTCCTTCCTTGTTTTCTATCAAGCCACTAGACCAGTGCTTCTCAAAGTGTGGTGTGCGGACAACTGGTGGTCCGTGAGTATATTAGTAAAATTTCACATTTGAAATAAATAAATAAATTCAAGTTTTCCGAACTCTCGCGGGAATATCTCCACAATGGAGCGAGGTTAAGTTTAACTTTCGATTGCATGATATAGCCCAGCGCAACACCTTCGTCACACATGTTGCCACCTGTTTGTACCATTTTCAGGCGATTTGTAATCTGTTCTAGAAAAAAGGATCTATGTTTTTATATTTGTGGAGTTGGGTTGTCCGCAAGTGTTTTTTTTATTGGCTAAGTTGTCTTTGGCATGAAAAGGTTTGAGAAACACTGACCTAGACGCCTTAAACAGACATTTTTTACTCGTTTTCTTTCCTTTATATTACTTACAGTTGAAGATTTGCTTGGCCTCCGACGGTTTAGATCAGCGGTTTTCAAAGTGTGAGGGGGGGGGCGCCAGAGAGCTGCAGGGGAGGACAGCGTGAGAAAAAACTAACGAGAAACAGTGAAATCTAGCTAGTTAACTTCAGCTATATTTATGCGAGTGCCAACGTGATTCGGCGCCACTCGATGACGTAGCATGCTTGAAATAGTGGCTCTGGAGCAGCTTTACTCGACATTGAGAAACGGCCAGCGTCTGGCAGAAAACGGAGGAAGTATGACCACGATTATTTGAAGCTAGGATTTTCATGGACCGGTCCTGGCAGGGGCGGATTGGCCATCTGTGTGTTCTGGAGAATCACAGAACGGCCGGTCGTCAGCGGGCCGTTGACAGCCGGCTCGGTTTGCTGACAGCCGGCCACCCCCTTCATTTTTATTCAAAAGCAAGTACGGGTCAAAGCTGCAGCCAGAGGATGATCTGCGATTTAGTCCTCCATTTGCCATCATCCTCCTGTTCGCGTATCACAGACGCAGACTCATTGTTCCACTAAAGTAGGCGGCTGAGTTGTAATAAGGGAGGCAAAGTTGAACGTCAGTGTGTCTGCCGGGACAGCATATAAGGATTCATCCAGCCATGTTGAAAATGTAAAAAAAAAAAGTTTAAAGATAAAAAGTGTTTAAAACTTATGTTGAATGTTTTAAGGAGGCTGACACTACTCAGATCGTGCAGTCAGTGAGTCAATATATGACACACACACACACACACAGCACGACACACACCACACACACACAACACACACACACACACACACACACCAGCACACACACACAACACAGACACAGAGACAGAGAGAGGCAAAGCGGAGAGAAACAGTCAGTCATTTCAAAATGGTGTTGCTCAAAAAAGAGCAAGCGTAGAAACAGCGTAAAACAGAGCAATGCACTCTCTTACTGGACTCTATGAAATGGCAATCTTGAATTCCGCATGCAATATAGCGACAACAATAATAGCAATAATAATAAAGTAGAAGCACGAATCGGTTATGTTTCTCTTGATGGGACGAAGACTATATATAGATCTACTGAAGCGACGCACGGCCTCCACTTCACACCATAAATTGAAACACCATGCATATGAGAAAGATAAAAATAAATAAATAAGGATGATATATGAACTCAAACAAAATAAAAACAATTATAAACAAAACATAGCACAAGAAAAGAAGTCTATTAACATAATAAACAAATAGCGAACAATAGAAAGATAGTGATATCTATATAATACATTAATCAGATATGATAAAAGCGAACATTATAATAACCATAATCTACTCTCAAAAAACAAAACAAAAAACAAACCACGAAACAAAAAAACACCAAGAACACACAAAAAACGAGAGAGGAGAAAGAGAAGAAAGAATCAATATAAGTTAAATAATAACAAGCACTAATATCAAGAAAAAAAGAACACACATACATAATATTATAAATAAAGAAATAATTGCATATATTGTATATTAGACTATTAACGTAAAAAACAGACCAAAAGAACATCCTAATTAAACTCTTTGTTGCAATGTGTAAAAGTATTAAAACTCAATATTTTAGTATAGAGAAGACAAAAACAACACACAAAGACCACACCATCAAATAATGATTCACAATAAGCAGGAGGTTTACCCCCCAACTCGATGAGTAGCACACCGACTGGAAGACTCCACCCTCAGAGAACATAACACACGCGTGCCCCCACCTCCCCAATTTTCATTGCTATTAGCTTGTTGTGTGCCTCATAAATGCAGCGAATTCAATTGCATTTCAAAGAGGTCCAGTAACGAGAGCATCACGCTCTGTTTCCGCTGTCTAGCTTTCGTCTTTTATTGAGCACAGACCATTTGAAATAGACTGCTGTTTTCTCTTTTTGCCTCTCTCCTGTCCTCTGTGGTCTGTGTCCTGTGGTGGTGTGTGGTGTGTGTGTGTGTGTGTGTGTGTGTCGTTGTGTGCTGTGTGTAGTGTGTGTGTGCTGCGGTGTGCTGTGTGTCATATTGACTCACTGACTGCAGCCGATTCTGAGTAGTGTCACCTCCCTTAAAACATCCAACAATAAGTTTTGTGTAACCTTTTAATCTTTTAAACTTTTTTTTTACATTTTCACATGCTGGATGAATCCTTATATGCTCCGCACACACTGAACGTCAACTTTGCTGCCTTATTACACTCCAGCCTACTATTAGTGGGAACATGGAGTCTGCGTCTGTGTACGCACAGGAGATGATGAATCGGAAGACTAACGCAGCTCATCATCTTGGCTGCAGCTTTAAACCGTACTTGCTTTATGAATAAAAATGGAAGGGGTGCGGCTGTCAGCAACGAGCCGGCGCTGTCACGCCCGCGTGACGACGGCCCTTCTGTGATTATCCAGACACACAGTGGCCAGTCCGTCCCCACCCTGGCCAGGACCGGTCCATGAATCCTAGCTTCAAATATCGTGGTCATACATTCCTCCGTTATTTCTGCCAGACGCTGGCCGTTCTCTCCAATTGTCGAGTAAAGCTGCTCCAGAGCCACTAATTTCAGCTCAGCTACGTCATCGAGTGGCGCCGAATCACAGTTGGCACTCGCATAAATATATAAGCTGAGTTAACTAGCTACAGGATTTCACTGGTTTCTCGTAGTTTTTTCTCAGACCAGCTGTCACTCCCTGCAGCTCTCTGCACCCCCATCACATCTTGGAAAACGCTGATCTAAACGTGCGGAGGCCAAGCAAATCTTCACTGTAAGTAATATAAGGAAAGAAAACGAGTAAAAAATGTTCTGTTTAAGCGCGTCTAGCGTCAGTGGTTCTCAACTTTTTCCAGCCAAGACAACTTAGCCCATAAAAAAACACTTGCCGGGACACCACTCCACAAATATAAAAATAGATCTTTTTTCTAGAACAGATTTACAAATCCCT
>NW_011341457.1:6620-9463 GCF_000735185.1 Notothenia coriiceps
CATCGTTATGGGGAAATGCAAGTCTGCGTCCAAATGGTTGGAAGATAAGGAGGAAGGACAATGAATACTGTATATAGTAAATGTGAGGTGAAGTGTGTCGCCAAGGTAACCGGTTAAAACTCCAAGTGGCGATGAGGTCTTAAAATGTATGGAGAGGGTCTTAAAAAAGGTCTTAAAAGGTCTTACATTTGACTTCAGGATTCCTGCATATACCCTGAACGCTACACTACAGTATGAAAACTCAGTTACGAGTCAAAGTCCTGCATCAAAATCTTACCTGTTATCGTATCGCCTATTTCAGTACAAATATATATTATTACTGTGTTTAAAATGATTGATGCATTAATGTTGGATACAAATCTGATATATGTTGTATTATTAATCAGATTCTTCAAAGTAACTGAACATTTTGAATGTGGAGAAATTCAATTGAAGCACAATTTTGAGTTTCAGATTTATTTATTTTTTGTACACAGACGAGTCGTTCAGCAGCTTCCACCCTGAGGCTCACCTTCCTCTCAGCGTGATTGGAGGAGGATCTGTTTACCTGCAGCTGAGCCTTCAGGACCCCCCCGCCCCCCACCTGCTGCTGCTGGTTCACTCCTGCCTGGCGTTCACACACACACCGCACAGCAGCTGGAGGCTGGTCTACGATGGGTAGGTGTTGACGTTGCCATCTTACGATACGATAATACTTTAATGGTCGGATCAAGTCTGAAATGTGGCTTGCATCACAGCAGCTCCATGTGTAACATCAACAGACACATATCAAGACACAATACATGGAAAAGAAACATTGTTTTGTTACAGCGATAACACAGTGCAGATAGAAAGAGCAGACATTAAATATGTTGGCAAACACACCAATAAAATAAAAACCACTCTCACCCCCTTTTGATATTTTAGTGTGGATTGTGCTTTTGTATTGTTGGGTCAAACTATTGGCTGTAAATCAGAGTCAGAAAACTGAAATCATCCCTGAGGGGTTATTCAGTTATTATCGAATATATATATATATACAAAATTATCAATAAGATTTATGCAAGAAGTCAAAAGCAAAAATGTCTATATTGTAAAATAAAAAGTGGTGTAATGTTAGTAAATATGCTTGATGCTGATAACCTGACATTTGCATTACATTTTCACTGTAATAACTGTAATAGAGTATATTGAGTATTGCAGTTAAATTATATATTTACAGCTCTAAGTTTTGTCCGTATTGCAAAGTTTAAAAGTGTTTTTAAATGCTTTCTACATGTCATTTATTTTCTGTTTAGTTGTCGCGGTGATTCCCAGCTGCTCCCTTCCTCTCGCTCCACCCCCCCTCCCACCCAGAGGATCCTGATCCCTGCCCTCCAGTCTCCGCCCTCTGAGAGCCCCCCCCTCCTGACTGAAGGAGGATCCTCTCACCTGCAGGACCCCGAGGTAACTCCCTCTGAACTAACATGCTCATACAGGACAATAATTATGAAAAGTACATAATTACAGAGGTGGGAAGTAGTGGAGTACAAATACTTTGTTACTGTACTTAAGTATATGTCTCTGGTATCAGTACTTTACTCCACTACTTATTCTTCTAACGACTTTTTACTTTGACTTCTTACATTTTGAACCCAAATACCACTTTCTACTTCTTACATGTTGAACACAAATACCTGTACTTTCTACTTCTATCATTTTCCAAACAGGCTGGTTCCTTTAGTTTGAATGTGTGTTTGGTGGCGTGATCATTATTATTATTGGTCTTCTCTAAAGAAGAGGGACCAATGAAAATGTTGTCATGTTGCCGTTGTTCAGCATGGAAACATTTATTTTTATTGTCTAGTAAAACGGTTTCAATGTGTTCTTGTTTGTTTCCTCAGATCTACTTCATGTGTTTGACAGAGGTGTGCTATGCTGCAGATGTTGACTGCACCATAAGCTGTATCCACAGTAAGTTCAACACACAGGACACACCCAAGAGAAACTGAGGACTGCTATAGTCTTCTCACAAGATTGTATTAGTATATTAAAGGTGTGGTAGGTAATTTTGGAGAAACCAGCTCGAGTGCGCTAGATTTTGAAAATACACAGCCGGAAGAAATGGTTTCTCCAAAATTACCTACCACACCTTTAATATACTAATACAATCTTGTGAGAANTGTCTCTTCTTTAAAGAGTCCTCTCCTGCTGATGTTCAGGTGTATATCAGTATGTAGTGTCTCTCCTTTAAAGAGCGTGAGTTTTATAAAGTCATGTCACCATATTCTTGAAGTAAACAAATGAGTTTCAGCTCTAAATCAAAACCTGTATTGTTTTTGAAATGCATAAAAACCTGTTCGGTCATCCTCATGTTTTTTCTGTACTCTTAAACTCACCATGTTGTACCAGGCGGTGATGATGAGTTTCTCTTCCTGGTCGTGTCGGACTCGGCTCTTCTCGTAGTCGTGCTGCAACACATCAGCATTCATTAGTCATTCGTTTTTTATAAAAGCAGCTACACAGGGTTCATCGTTTATCTCTTGATGTCAGAGACTTCGTACCTCGAGGTGTTGGAGCTTCTTCTCTTTCTCCGTCAGCTGGTTCTTCAGAGCCTGAATCTCCGGAGCCCCGGGGTCCGGCTGCTGCTTCGGGTCCAGGGTTTTGATCACCTGAGAAACAATCACTTTATCACTTTATAGAGATGGCAAAGTACACACATCCTTTACTCAAGTAGAAGTACAGATACTCGTGTTTAAAAATACTCTGGTAAAAGTAGAAGTACAGATACTTGTGTTTAAAAATACTTGAGTAAAGAAGTTTAGTCAGTACTTCTACTTTTACCAAAGTCAAAGTAAAGAGGCTTTGAAATGTCCTTCAGTAAA
>NW_011341457.1:9508-23003 GCF_000735185.1 Notothenia coriiceps
GTTCAATTTTTTTCTTCTAAATATATGTCCGTTTTGTGTTTACGTTTGGTACACTTTTACTAGGGTAATTACGGGGTCATGCACCGAACGGCTTAGGAAAACCGTCGCCTAATAACATCGTATTACGCCGCCGTACCTCCGTTAGTCCGGGACACCGTAACACTCCACAATATACCTTACCGCGGTCCTACGAAGTTATCGGCCGGGAAATCGAGTAATTCCCGTAAACAACCCAGCACCACGAAGCCGAGAGGAAGTGTTATTGGGGTGTATATAGAGATGACCCCAAGTCCAGTCCCTTAAACGTCCGGTTAGCTCCTGTCATTACCGGTACCAGTATTGTGGTCAATGCCACAAAACCCGCCGACAACCGTCCACGGTCTAGTACGACCTTTTACTTAATGAGTAGAGGTATCTCGAAAAGTCGTCTGCCTTCGTACATTCCGAGATTTTAGAGAACATCGTCGTCGACGTAAATGAGACCGACTACCTTTGTGTCACGTGTTGTGTCGTCCAAGACTGTACCCGAGGGGTTTGGTAGCGCTGCACCCTTGAAGTGTGACCTAAAGTTCGGTCGAAACCTACAACGAGGAGAGGTCGGGGAAAGAGGGTCTTGGAGACCGCGGAACTGAAGGTTTACTTTATGTTTGACTAAAGCGACTTTTTCCCGTGAAAACCTGGGGGGTGACACCGTTCGCAGGTCACGAAGGAAAAGGATCGGCGGTCAGTGCGGGGAGAAGGCAACATTAAACGCAACGTCTTTCACCCCGACGGTACCCTTATGCCGATAACACTCGTGCGTAAAGGCGCTGTTGAGACACTTGTCACTCGAAACTATGGACCTGAGGGTCGAAGTAGGGTGACGAAACTTCGAGGGGTTTAAGCACCTTCGCTGAGAAGAAGTCGTTCGACAATTCCGACGCCAGTAGGAGGACCCAACACGTTCGAACTATTCTAATTTTTTGAGATAGGATTTTTGAGTTTTCTTAAGCTGTATGCCATAATCAGCAATATTAAAATAATAAAATGTTTGCTATACTTCTGTTTTTTTTAATGAATCCAGAATGTATGACATTTTTGTTTTTTTAATTGCATTACAGAAAATAAAGAACTTTATCACAATATTCTAATTTTCTGAGACAGTCCTGTACACCTGAACATCAGCAGGAGAGGACTCTTTAAAGTAGAGACACTACATACTGATATACCCCTGAACATCAGCAGGAGAGGACTCTTTAAAGTAGAGACACTAAATTCCCCCTTCCTTCTCCCTCAGGGCATGGCGTTGCATCAGAAAGTCTCCGGGGAGCGTCTCGGTCCGTCTAAACAGGCGATGTCTTTCCTCGCTCAGCAGAGACAGTCCACCAACGCCAAGAGAGGCCTCATCCGAAACCACCCCAGATAAAAGAGACTCTGAGAGGAACCAGGAGAAGCACCTCAACTCCCCCTAACTTTGCCTTAATTTCCTCTGGATCTCTGCCCCTCAGAGGATTTCCACGCTGCTGCTGCCCCCTGCTGGCTGTCAATGGTACGACGATGATTCATTACTCTGTGGAGCCCTGGAGGACACAGAATAAACTCCTAAAAGCAAAATAAAATGGAGTTTTAAAGTCCTGAAAAGAGGCTGAATCACCTTGTAAGGTGACTTTTATTTCCTCTGTAGACTCGTGGACACTATCCTGTTTCTTTATGGTTTGTTTTTAGTCTTTTATGCTCTAGAACAGGATGAAATATGAACTAGTTGTTAAGGTTACAGTTGAAGAATGTTAGACTAGAGAGGAGTTATTAGGGGCTTTTACATTTACCATAATGAGGGCTCGAAAAGACTTAAAGCAACACAGACTGGTACATCCGAGTGGTTTTTCCTCAATGCATTTATTTTGTCGTCTTGATCATCTGTTTGGATTTTTTTTGTTTTAATTTGAAGATGCTCGAAAAAGTTGTGTTGATGGCTTTAGTATTTTTCAATCCCTTTTTATCTATTTTCTCTCAAATTCATTATAAGAATTGGTTAAAATGTGCGTACAGATACATCGAAGCACTTTCCTATAGAGTGACGTTGTTTAGTGCCTCAAAGAAAACAAACCTCCCTCTATGGTGGAGAATGAACATTTTAAAGTATCATATATTTTACATACAAATGTTCTCTACATATATATTTTTTTTTGATTAGCTTCCCCTCTTCCCAAAGATTGAAATAGGGTTTTTGAGGGTTTGGACCTTTTTAATGCACTCTCCACTTTAGACTTGATTGGCATTGGAATACACTGGAGTCCATTATGATAAAAACACTAATAATAATGACTCAGCTAATGGCTGTTTACCGCTGCTAGACCTCATTGACACTAAACTGGAAGGAAATGTCTCTACGCTGGAAATCTTTTAAATGTGTGTTGACAGGAAGTCTGATAAGGTTTTAATACCAACACTTTATTTACTACTGTTTAATTTTCCCGTTTTCACCTCATGTAGTCATTTTAGTCCCAGATCAGAGCTACTGTTTGACTTGATCTACATCCCTGTGAGTGTGTTTGCGATGGACTACGTAGACCCTGCTGTGTTTTGACGTTTTTCTACTGCTGTTTGAGTTCATATTTATAGTGTTACGTCACTATCTTTTGCTGCACATTTGAAGGGTTTTAGGTTGTGTGTTTTGTTTGATTCCTATAAAGGCCTGGTAGATTAAAGCATACTTCACACGGGGGTCTGAGAAGAAGATCGGTAGTCCTGTCTGTTCTACTTTTGCACTACAAATAAATGGGATCGTACGATAAGAAATGTTGGTCTGGTTGTTTTCTTTTTGGTGAGTAATGACTCAAAGCGTTTCTGAACACTTGTCCAGAAGGGTGTGAGAAAGAAGGCTGACCCAGGTTTTATCACCTTGCTTCTTGTTGGGGATGCACTTTAATTGTGTCAGGATCTAAAGGCCACACTCATTAGTCAGATTTCTCACGTCCTTTGGGCTAATCAGTCGAGTGAAATGGTGAAAGCATTGTTTATCTGTCACACAACTTTCTCAGGGTGTCCGTGGTCTTAAAAAGTATTACACAGTAATTTCCAAGGTATTACGTGTTGTAGCTTGTTGTCAATAAGTATATAAATTGTCCAAAGAGGTTGTATTCTACAGTCTGCCTGAATGTAATCATTGCGTAGGTGTGTAGTGTGATTCTGTGTAGTTTATTTATGGCATCCCGTTGGGTTTGACGTCATCTGAACAGGACATCGCACGCTCACTACTTGATAGCGCGCGAAGATCCGTTTATGCCGGTTGTTAAACAACATCGTTATGGGGAAATGAAAGTCTGCGTCCAAATGATTGGAATATAAGGAGGAAGGACAATCAATAATGTATATAGTCAATGTGAGGTAAAGTGTGTCGCCAATGTAACCGGTTAAAATTCCAAGTGGTGATGAGGTCCTAAAATGTATGGAAAGGGTCTTAAAAAAGGTCTTAAATTTTACTTCAGGATTCCTGCATATACCCTGTTTCTACAAAAACGTGTTGACCAGCATAGTTTAATCTAGCTATCCAACTTGTAAGCACAAAAAATCATTTAAAATGCCATTTATCAACACAGTTTCATGTCTATATATATATATATATATATGGTAAAATAATGGGATAGTTCCCTATTACACTGTTGACCACAACATATTACTAGACCGACTAGAAAACTGGGTGGGACTTTCGTCAAGAGTTCTAAATTGGTTTGAATCCTACTTAAAGGACAGAAAAAACGTTGTTTCTATAGGTAAATACACATCTGAGTTGACAAATATGACACGTGTGGTTCCTCAAGGCTCCATCTTGGGGCCTCTTCTCTTTAGCATCTACATGCTGGCTCAGATAATGAAAAAAAACAAAATAAGTTACCATAGCTATGCGGATGACACACATTTACGTAACCATTTCACCAGGAGACTATGCTCCAATTAAAACACTGAGTAAGTGCATTGAACAAATCAATGACTGGATGTGTCAGAACTTTCTCCAATTAAACAAAGACAAAACTGAGGTAATGGTTTTTGGAGCCAAGGCAGAACGTATAAAAGTTAGCGCTGAGCTTCAGTCTGCAATGTTCAAAACAACAGAGCCAGAAATCTAGGTGTAGTCATGGACTCTGACCTGAGTTTCAACAGTCACATTAAAACAGTTACTAAATCAGCTTACTATCACCTGAAGAACATATCTAGGATTAAAAGACTAATGTCTAATGTCACAGCAGGATTTGGAAAAACTTGTCCATGCTTTTATCTTCAGTAGACTGGACTACTGTAATGGTGTCTTCACAGGTCTCACTAAAACATATATTAGAAAGCTGCAGCTAATTCAGAACGCTGCTGCTCGAGTCCTCACTGACACTAAGAAAGTGGATCACTCCTGTTCTGAAGTCTTTACACTGGCTTCCTGTGTGTCAACATTTTATTTAAAAAATATTGCTGCTGGTTTATAAAGCTTTGAATGGTTTAGGCCCAAAATACATTTCTGACCTCCTGCTAAATTATGAACCATCCAGATCTCTCAGGTCTTCAGGGACTGGTCAGCTTTCTGTCCCCAGAGTCAGAACTAAACATGGTAAAGCAGCGTTCAGTTATTATGCTCCAAATATCTGGAACAAACTCCCAGAAACCTGCAGGTCCGCTGCAACTCTGACTACTTTTAAATCCAGGCTGAAGACTTTTCTTTTTGTCGCTGCTTTTAATTGATATATTCACATCTTAGACTGCACTGTAACTTTTATTCATGTCTTTTTTCTTTTAATGTTTATTTTATTATCTTTGCTTTTTATTAACTGTTTTTAAATGCCATTTTCTTAATGTCTTATTTTTGTAAAGCACTTTGAATTGCCTTGTGTTGAAAGGTGCTATATAAATAAACTTGCCTTGCCTTGCCTATAGCGATAAAAAAAGTCAGTGTCAGAAAATTATATATAAAATAGTTTGTCAAAATGTATCAAAAGTCATTGTATAGTATGTTGAAAAGTTCATAAAAGTCATAATACAGTATGTTAAAATGTATAAAAACAAGTTCAAGTATATATAATGTCAGAAATGTCATAAAAAATAAAGGGTAGGTCAAAAATATATAAAAAGTTATATTATGTTGAAAAACGAGTCATCCAATCCAATCCACTTTATTTCTATAGCACATTTTAAAAACAGAGGGTTTGCCAAAGTGCTTCACAACAAACATAACATTATAATAAAATATAATATAACAACAATAGATAAAAGGCACACATAAGAATAGATACAAGGCACATAAAGGCTATGGACAGACAATAAAAGCATAAAATAAGTAGTGCATAGCTCAGAGCAGGGCCGTCCCTGGCCAACATGAGGCCCCATGCAGTCTGCATGATCAGCCAGTAGGGAGGGACGGTCCTGGCTCAGACTGACTCGAAAGCGAGGGAAAAGAGGTGGGTCTTTAGGCGGGACTTAAAAGCTTGAAGAGTGGGCGACAATTTGACATGGGGTGGCAGGTCGTTCCAGAGCCTGGGGGCTACCGCTGAGAAGGCTCGGTCTCCCCTGGTCTTTTTCTTGGTTTTAGGGACTACCAGCCGCAGCTGATCAGCCGACCTCAAAGCCCTTGAGGGGGTGTACACCTTTAGGAGGTCGGAGATGTACTCAGGGGCCAGCCCATTAAGCGATTTAAAAACAAACAGAATCTTAAAATGAACTCTAAAATGGACAGGAAGTCAGTGGAGGGAAGCCAGAGTTGGGCTGATGTGGTAATACTGTAAGCAGCCGAGCCGCAGCGTTTTGTACAAGCTGCAGGCGTGCCAGCGAGGTCTGGTTTAGGGTGGCATACATTGCATTACAATCAGTCATAGTCATAGTCGTAGAGTCATAGTCTAGTGTGTTGAAAAAAGGCATGAATCATATTATAGTATGTCTAGAAATATAGTAAAATAATAGGAAATTCTCTATACTGAAAGAAAGTCAAAGTGTAGTATGTCAAAAACAATATATATAAAATAGAATGTCAAAAATGTCATAAAAGATATATGGTATGATAAAAAATACAAAAATAAATCATAGTATATAAAGTAGAAAAAAGGTCATAATATAGTTTGTTATCGTATAAGTATGTCAATAATATCTTAAAACCCATAAGGACCCACCGTGAGACAGGTGTCACATGACCTTTAGATGTTCTGGACAGTTCCTTATACAGCTTTAGCCTTGTTTATATCTCATGAAGTCCCTGAGTGACACACCCTGAACAGTCTGGTGGGTCCTGGGCCAGGTCATGTGATGTTGTGTTCCCATGACAACTTGGTCCAAGATGTCCATTTGCCAGGTCATTTGATTCTGTGTTCCCATGACAACATGTCCAAGATGTCCATGTGCCAGGCTAACACATGTGACATAACGAGCTACATTTCAAAAGCTTTTCTTTTGTTGCTAAAGGTAAAATTCAAGCCATTTAAGAATTAAAATACTTACATAACATGTCCTTTATTACATTTAACCTGTTGTGGAAACATTTATTGATCAAATTGATATGAAACAAATGAGACAAACATCGCTGTGACACTGGTGTCACATCGGGACTTTAACCCTAAACTTTCACAGTAAACCCAAAGTGACATATGCACAATTAAAATATGATTATGATCTGCTCAGTTAATTTAGCTGATTCAATTATATTGAATTATTATATTCTTTATTCTTCAATTCAAAGAATGTTCAAACTCATATAAACCAAAAAATCATCCTCATTAATTAAGTTATAAATAAGAGTTACTTTACCATTAAAGCCCAATGTGACATACAGGACTGTCTCAGAAAATTTGAATATTGTGATAAAGTTCTTTATTTTCTGTAATGCAATTAAAAAAACAAAAATGTCATACATTCTGGATTCATTACAAATCAACTGAAATATTGCAAGCCTTTTATTATTTTAATATTGCTGATTATGGCATACAGCTTAAGAAAACTCAAATATCCTATCTCTAAATATTAGAATATCATGAAAAAGTATACTAGTAGGGTGTTCAACGAATCANGCTGTATGCCATAATCAGCAATATTAAAATAATAAAAGGCTTGCAATATTTCAGTTGATTTGTAATGAATCCAGAATGTATGACATTTTTGTTTTTTTAATTGCATTACAGAAAATAAAGAACTTTATCACAATATTCTAATTTTCTGAGACAGTCCTGTATACGTCACTTTTCAGATATGTGACACAAGGGGGGGGGGGAGGGTTACCTGTCAGAAAGGTGTTCTAGGTGGTGTATTTAGTCTAAATTATGTTCCCCTTAATTTCCACAAAAGTAGAAATGGGTCCGGGTTCTTATGGGTTAAAAAATTAATAGTATGGCATCTCAGAATTGATCAGAACAAAGTCATAGTATAAAAATGTCAAAAATATCTTTAAAAATGTCATAGTCAGTATGTCAGAATTTATGAGAAAAAGACACAGAGTATGTTGGAAAATTCATAAAAAATCATGGGTTAGTTTGTCGAAATGTATCTTAAAAACAATCATATAAAAGTCTGTCAAAATATTAAAAAAAATACAAAAATAATCCTTTCCACTTCCGGCACAGCAGGTGGCGCCAAAGCCTCAACGTGACGTCACCACCAGGAGAAAACAAACATGGCCGACAGCGAGTACTTAATGGCTAAAGTTAGCGACTAGCGTTGGTAATTTCTGCGAAACTCTCAGTATTTGCTGCAGGTATTTGTACTTTACTGCACCCGATAGCTGTCACACTACACTCTGCTCCATCTCACACGTAATTTTGGAGTTTTAAGTGTATTTTTGTCGGTCCATAAAAGGCTTTTTCTAAAACCGGACGTTAGCATTAAGGGTTAGCCACGTTAGCATCCTGCATGCTTTTGTTTTTGTGATTTAATGCTACAGGACTGGCGTTTTTCTAACTGGATTTAAGCGTTTCAGGTGGATTTATCCCGGATTTGTTTTGTATTGTTGGTGGGGTTCAACGAACAGCCAGCTCCCAAACAAAGCCATATTTCTTCTTAAAACAGACCTTTTTTGACCATCTGGACTATTTTTGTAGCCATTACGGGACTTACGGTGGATTTTCTCGGTAGTTTTGTTGCATTGTATTGCTGTTGTTCTCCATTTAGAACCAGCTCCCAAAGAAAACTATACTTTTCTATAAAACAGACTCTACTTTGACCCTCTGGACTTCCCCTGTTTGTGATAATTTCTCCTGCAAACATGGACCCAAAACGGCTTCACGGTAAACACCACATTAGTATCGGTGGAGGTGGAAACAGCAGCAGTGAATCCCCGGCCTCTCCGTCTCATCTACCCGCAAACAGAGCCTCTCTGCCTGGGGGGAACACCTTCGCAAACGACGGTAGCTTCATGGAGATGTTCAAGAAGAAGATGGAGCAAGAGGAGGAGAAGAAGAGGAAAAGAGAGAGCGAGCAAACGACGGCAGGAGGAGAAGATCAGCAGGAGGAAGGAGGACAGACTTCAGTGGAAAAGAAGCCCCCTCCAGTGACAAGCTTTGTAAGGGGTTTGGCAGTTGTAAGATGACACCTAAGTCATTACATCCTGAAATAATGGCAACTATTGCAGTCATTTTTTCTGCATTTCACAACTTGCAAGGACAGGCAGACATCAGTGGGAACTATGAGCTTTGTACGGGGTTTGAAGAAGACTTTATTTATCCCTCACAGGGAGTTGTAAGATGAGATAAAAGTAGCAAAACATCCATATATAAACTGCCATGACTCTAAGTGACACACATTACTTACAAGTGTCATTACACCCTGACATAATGGCAAATATGTCAGTCGTTTTTGTTGCATTTCACCACATATGCAATATTCAAAAGCTTTATTGTCATGTGCACAAGAGCTACAGAAACACCTTTTTACACAAAGCTCCTGCAACACAAGACATACGACACATGAAGCTGGAAGATAGCGGTGATATCTGAGGGAGCAGTGGAGGGTAGGGGTGCCCCTCATGGTGGCCGTGGTGCTGCGGCTGAATGTAGACCTTCTTCTGGTTTAGTCTTCTCCTTCATTGCCAGTCGGCTTCAGGGGCTCCTGTAACGGTTTCAGTCTTCTATCCCCTAACCCAGGTGGGGAAGCGCAGAGGCGGCGTGTTCCTTAAGACCGGCATGGTTGCGAAGAAGCTGAAAGACGAGACAGAAGTGAGTGTGGGGGGGGGGGGTCAATGTGATGTGTGTAATTTGCACGGGTGAAATATGATGATAAGTAGAAGTACAGATACTCGTGTTTAAAAATACTCTGGTGAAAGTGGAAGTACTGACTAAACTTCTTTACTCAAGTCAAAGTAAAGAGGCTTTGAAATGTTCTTCAGTAAAAAGTACCCATAACTAGCAGCTGTTTTAAAGAGTACCTGACCTCCCTTTATATTAATAGAACAATAATGTCATTGTTAGCTAATGAATGTTTCCATGCTGAACAACGGCAACATGACAACGTTTCCATTGGTCCCTCTTCTTTAGAGAAGACCGAAATGATGGATACACGGATCGTGTTCAAATCAATAGGCACGCAATGACTCTAAATAATAATGATCACGCCACCAAACACACATTCAGACTAAAGGAACCAGCCTGTTTGGAAAATGTGAGAAGTAGAAAGTACAGGTATTTGGGTTCAACATGTAAGAAGTCAAAGTAAAAAGTGTTCAGAAAAAGAAGTAGTGGAGTAAAGTACTGATACCAGAAGAATGTACTTAAGTACAGTAACAAAGTATTTGTACTCCACTGCTTCTCACCTCTGCATTTAAAGCACTGGAGGGTCGGCATCATGTTCTTAAAGGATGTGTGTAATCTTCACGGGTTAAATATGAAGATAAATACTTACACGCCTTATTTTTTAAAGCACTGGAGGGTCAGCATCATGTTCGTAAATGATAGACAGTTCTTCGTTATTTAACTGCAGACTTTTGCCAAACAAAAAGCAGAAATGTTGACTTGTTTTTAGGTGAGCACATTTCTGTTTCTGTTATCGTCTTAAATACTAAGTAAAAACTACAAGTATCTTTTATTAATTTCTGGATTTCAGAACCCAATATCGTTCTTTAGTTACTCCACCAACTTTCTTTTTAATGCGTAAGTTAAAAATAAAATCAATGAATAAATACATATTTTTAGGAAATCCAACGCAGTATATAAGATAATTCAAACTAGCTGCACCTTTACCAGCTTTGATAGCACATCAATAATCCAGTCATTTCATATATATGATTCTTTAATGGGACATAACAAGTACTTTTCTTTTGTTACTTTAAGTATATTTTGATGCCATTTGTACAATGACTTGCATTTGGTTTTGACGATGTTGGTATACAGTTAGGTATATTCTACTTTACTATAGATCTGAGTGCTTGTACCTATAATCCTAATCCAGTCATTTCATCACTCAACTCTTCAAACTGGCTTTTAATGTGATTGTTGTTTTATTGCTCGATTTTAATGTGACTTTAACTATATGTTTTTTACTACCTCTGTAAAGCGACTTTGAGCACCTGTAAAAGCGCTTACAACATAAATCTATTATTTTATATATATATATATATATATTAGGGTGGTCCTTAAAATTGAAAGTGGGACAGTCTAAGCTCTAACCCCCAGAATTAATTTCAATCAGGAGAGACTTCATTTTGTTTAAATAACATTTATTGACACACGTCATGTGATAAATGTAAAGTCTTTGGCGATTAGACCCCGATCCTGAAATCGTATATATAAAGGGGAAATGCAGCCGTGAGCATATAGGGAAGTTTAGCCTCAGTTGCAGCTGCTGGTGTGGCAGCCCAGAGGTCTGTACTACGAAGCAGGATTTTCGCTTAGCCAACTAACTTCAGGGAAAACTCTGGGTTTCCGGTCCTACGACGCTGGTTCTCTTTTTAGCAGGCTAGATCTCCATGGTAACATATGCTGAGCGGCTAACCTGCCCCGGAGCAGGTTAGGTTGCAGGCTAAGAGCTCAACTCAGTGAAAGCACTGCCTGTTGACCAATCAGAGCTCAGTGTGCGGAGTTTAAAGCGATCAAGTCATATTACAGGAGAAAGGAAATACAGAAAAGCTGCCGTTGCAGGAAAGACGGCCGGCAAAAATCACCGACTGTGTGAACGTGAACATTAATAGAATATCACCTCCCATCTTCAGAGCAATCTGACTATTATGACATTAGCGTTAAGAAAGCTTAATTAAATATCTGCCACAACATAAGTAACCGGATCAGAGTAACATTAAGTACAGTCCGCGGCATATCACATCATAATGTATCATATATCTCCTTATCTGAGTCAGCTGAGCCGTATCTGGCCGTGCAACACTTACAGTGTCACATACTGTATGCAGAAGTATTATTTTAAGCAACACATTAAGTTGACGAAACACTCGAGACAAATGTAATTAAAGTCAGATCGTGTCTTAGCGGGGCAGTGACATCATAAACCTGTTAATGTACGCATTCAAACACGTTTTCTTTTACCAGCTGTATTCAGCTATGTGGCTTTTATCCTGGATAAAGCGTTTAAGTCATGGATGTTTAAAGTTTAACTTCTTCATATTTGTCTAATATTATAGTTTATACTTTTCATTCAGGAAGTATGACGCTGCGCTGTCAGTACGCTTCTCCATGTTTGTGATTGGTCGAATGCTCCAAATACCACCCCTTTCATGTGAACGCGCACCTAACTAGATAGGGCACGGCTGGCTTGAGCGATCCACTTGATAACCCGTGTCGTAGGACCGTTTAGCGAGAGCGCGTATGTTTTGGATTAGGCCAACCGGCTAACTCAAACATATCCAGGTTAGGTTGAACCAGCTTCGTAGCACAGGCCTCAGGTCCATTGTGGGGGGGGTAAATGTTGTCAGATTGAGGAAAACATTCACCAGGAGAGTTTTCTTGACTAATAGAATGAATTCTGGGGGTTGGAGCTTAGACTTTCCCACTTTCAATTTTAAGGACCACCCTACGTGAGGCTAAACTCCAAGGTCGATGAGGGAGGGGTACATGTTGTTGGAATTTGAATAAAATTCACCCGGAGAGTTTTCTTGACTATCATAACAAATTCCGGTGGTTGGAGCTTAAAATAAATGAATTTGAAAATGTACATGGCCCTAAGGACCACCCTGATAGATATATATATATATATATATATATATATGATTCTGAAATGGGACATAACAAGTACTTTAGTTTTTTGGTACTTTAAGTATATTCTGATGCCATTTGCACTTTGACTTGCATTAGTTTTTTGACAATGTGGTAAATACTAATAGATCCGAGTGCTTCTTCCATCTTACGTTAATCCCCTTGTGTTTCCTTCTTCCTCAGCGAGAGCCAGGCAAGAGCGATGCCTGGTCATCGTACATGGCCGAGGTAAAAAAGTACAAAGCTCACCAGTGTGGCGACGACGATAAAACCCGACCTCTCGTCAAGTAAAAAGTCCGTCAGGCGGGATCAAACTACAAAGTGTTGAGAGGGGAAAGCCACCTGGAGACGTTCCTCCTGCTCTCTCCAGACTTCCTGTTCCAGAGTCCATCCTCATGAAGTCTCTCACAAACTGCTTCAGACCCTCCTCCCTTCCTTTTTGTATTTCATGTACTTTATTTTGCTTTGTTTGTCTCGTTGGGATGTCAGAAGGTGTTTCAGGATCCGTTTATTTTTTGATCATAACTGTTTCATGTTTTCAATTCTTTGTCTGGGTTCAGTTTGGGCATCTTTAATTAGTTTGGATTTGATTTGAAAGCCGAATCAAGGTGTCAATTAAATCTACACTGCCCAATGACGCGTGGTGTTGTGCTTCAGTTTTGTTTGATCCTCTTACAGATGCTGCCTTTAAGGAATGTTTCCCCACAACAATATTATTTGTTTTCAATAACTCACCCTGTGTTACCTTTTTAAAAGAGGCCCTCTTTTACTTTTTGAGGACTCTTTAAAGTAAAGACACTACATACTGATATACACCTGAACATCAGCAGAATATATCCTCTTTGAAAGCATAATAGGAAAACCTTTTCTATTTGCCTTTCCTCCACACTCAGCGGTGAATAAAAATAAGTTTTGATGTAAATAGGAGACTGCAGAGTGCTTCCCAAATATGAATATTTGCTAAAACGACAACTTATAAACACTTCTGCATGAACAGTCCCACTCTCACAGGCTTTCAAGTGCTTTAAATAGTAAGGTTTAAAGGTCCCATGTCATGCTTTTCTGGTTATTACCCGTCCCCTTGTGTGTTATGAAGGTTTGTCTGCATGTAAACGGTCTGCAGAGTCAAAACCCTCAAAGTACACTCTGTAGCGAGTAAAACTCTAACACAGAGAAGACCTGTCTATGCTGCCCCAGAACGCCTCGTTGGGGATTTCTCTTTTTCTTCCTGGGTACAGTGTCGTGCCCGTATCCAAATGGACCAATCCGTGGAGCCGTTTGGACCAATCCGTGGAGCCGTTTGGACCAATCCGCGCACTTCCTCACACACTCAATCTTTTCTCAGCTGCAGCTCCGCCGAT
>NW_011341457.1:23151-26160 GCF_000735185.1 Notothenia coriiceps
TTGCCTTTCCTCCACACTCAGCGGTGAATAAAAATAAGTTTTGATGTAAATAGGAGACTGCAGAGTGCTTCCCAAATATGAATATTTGCTAAAACGACAACTTATAAACACTTCTGCATGAACAGTCCCACTCTCACAGGCTTTCAAGTGCTTTAAATAGTAAGGTTTAAAGGTCCCATGTCATGCTTTTCTGGTTATTACCCGTCCCCTTGTGTGTTATGAAGGTTTGTCTGCATGTAAACGGTCTGCAGAGTCAAAACCCTCAAAGTACACCCTGTAGCGAGTAAAACTCTAACACAGAGAAGACCTGTCTATGCTGCCCCAGAACGCCTCGTTGGGGATTTCTCTTTTTCTTCCTGGGTACAGTGTCGTGCCCGTATCCAAATGGACCAATCCGTGGAGCCGTTTGGACCAATCCGCGCACTTCCTCACACACTCAATCTTTTCTCAGCTGCAGCTCCGCCGATTTCTCCTCCCTAGGATGCGGCGAGGCTGTGAGTCTGTGAGCACACACACAAACTCCCAGCCAGGCTGCGGGTGTGTGTGTGTGTGTTCGGGCTGTGTCTCGCAGACGGCCACTGGGCTCACAGGGAGGGGGGGCAGGAGCTCCAACAAGCCGTTTAGGACAGAGAGTGAATACACATACTATACAGAGACATGATTAACAGAATACATTAGAATTAGCTTTTACTATAAGAGTTTGTAAACATGTTTGATTTAGATTTGGAGCAAAACGCAGCCCTTAGTTACCCAATTCATCAAGGTTTTTGATTCACTGGAGGCAAGAGAGAAGAAATGCATCACAGGATGATTAATTTGTATAAAAATTATCCTTTTTTTGGGGTGAAATACTCCTTTAGGTGCTCAGAAAAACATTGGTTTCAACCCCTTCACTCTCATTTGACTTCAATGCAAGACCCTGTTAAAGAATTTCAGACTTCAAGTGACTCCGTTGAGAAGGGAAATTATTTAATTAAAAGCAAGTTCTATACAGAAATGTATTCAAGAGTTCAAGTACAATAAAAAACAAAATGCGTACAGCTCTCATTGAAAAAACAAAAAACTCCAACACAGGTATCAGTGATAATTACATGATAAAAACAGACAAACTGACCATGCATCAGAGAGGGAGACACACGAAGGCACACGCTCAATCCCAGCTACCAAAACCTTTCTCACACACACACACACACACACACACACACACACACACACACACACACACACACACACACACACACACACACACACACACACACACACACACACACACACACCTAAAAATCCCATTCATCCTTCTCCCTGTCCACAGTGATATAGGTCTATCTTGTAAACATTGACAACTGTTTGTCATTTCATTTTGCGACATAGAGAGGTGCAGGAATGAGTCCTAAAACCCATTTTTAGCACTTCCTGATCCCTCGTTTAAAAGCCAATGTTTTTTAACTTGGTTTTGAGCCTGAAATAAGGTCAGTGGTCAACACGAACATCAACTTATTTTACTTCACGCTAGCCCTAAGAGTTGTTTCGGACCAAATGGAACGTTTAAGGTCAGCAGGACTGCCTGAATTTAACACACAAAAAGACTCCTGGTCATTTTAGATTTTAACCGACACGTCACATGTGGAATGGATTCAAGCTGAGGACGTTGTTATTACGCGGGCCCTGTTTAACTATAAGGCCGCACTACAGGGTTAAATTAATGGCCAACAAAACGTAAAAAATCCAACTTATACTTAGTTTTATACACAAGTGTCTTACATCAACACTTAATGATACTGCGTCTCAATGTCTGAACTTCTGTGAGTGCATAACTGCCTCAGTAAAAACCCCACTGATGAATTTAAAAACAGACGTTGCTAACAAGTGTCTAAATGAGACGACTAAACGGCATCACGAACACCATTAGCCACCTTTAGCTTAGCACGAAGTCATGTGACCGTTCATTTATTGCCTAATGTTACTTTCTGCAAGTGGTGTTAACGTGTGGAGATTATCCTTCTCATCAAAACATGTAAGTATCATGTTTTGATACAGAGTTCATTTATTTTCAATAATCCAAAATCACATTAAAAAAATCTCATTGTGTTTTGCAGAGGGAACAGAGAGCAGCTAACTTCCGGGTCAAACTACAAAAATATGTCATCCCTGCACCGTTCTATAGTATTTAAACGTTATCAAATCACCTTAAAAAAAGTTATATTTCACTGTGGTTTTTATGAAAAGTGGATCCTCTCAGATCCGGGAAGTGTTACACGGTGCTCCTTTTATTAGAGTCCTCCGTCCCCTGAAGCTCCTCCTGATTCTACTCCTGGTCGTTTCCTGACCCCGGGGTATCATAGCGTCTTCCTGTTAGCGTCGCCCCCCTGGCTTTGAGTGACATCTGGATGGGGGACAATACACACGTTAGAAGGTATTATGCTAAATCCACTTCTTCATGTCTCTTCTACATCAACATGTGTCCCCTCTTCTTCATGTCTCTTCTACATCAACATGTGTCCCCTCTTCTCCATGTCTCTTCTACATCAACATGTGTCCCCTCTTCTTCATGTCTCTTCTACATCAACATGTGTCCCCTCTTCTTCATGTCTCTTCTACATCAACATGTGTCCCCTCTTCTCCATGTCTCTTCTACATCAACATGTGTCCCCTCTTCTCCATGTCTCTTCTACATCAACATGTGTCCCCTGTTCTCCATGTCTCTTCTACATCAACATGTGTCCCCTCTTCTCCATGTCTCTTCTTCATCAACATGTGTCCCCTGTTCTTCATGTCCCTTCTACATCAACATGTGTCCCCTGTTCTTCTACATCAACATGTGTCCCCTCTGTGTAAAGAGACTCTGAAAGTTTCAGGAACAAAGATTCTCTCTCTTTTTGATCCATTTCTAAAAAAAAACGCCTGAAAATGAGCTGATCAGATTTTGGCCACTTTATGATGTCATAACGATGTTTTGTCTTGAGTAACCATTAGCCAATCAGCAACCAAGGTAACCCCCCCCCTTCCCCT
>NW_011341458.1:0-2219 GCF_000735185.1 Notothenia coriiceps
ATTTGACCGTGATTTAATTGTAATACACGTTTCAAAATGATGCCGAAGTAACAACATACTGATACCGGATAGTAAAAACCATGAATTAATGCTTTAAGAAGTCTACAGACAGACGGCAGGCGAAAAACCTTTTAAAAAGCGTGTTTTCTGAATGGAGATCGGCTAAGCTAACGCAGTATATGCTCCAACCGTCCACACTCACAACAACGGCCTATACAGACATAAATAAAGCAGCGACTGTATTCGCCATGACGCAGACAGTCTGTGGTTTGTACTTCTTTAACGGCTGATGTTGGTTTTCTGTGGTTCTCATTGAAGATGACGTCACGGCTCCGCCTACACTGCGTTACTATAGATACTACCCCAGTTCCTAAACTGTAATGGAAATGCGCCATAAAGTGAGCCAGTCCTAACAAGGCCTAACGAGGCCCAGCCATACCGAGCGAGGCCGTGTAGTGGAAATGCGCCATAAGAGAGAGAGAGAAAGGTTCTAGGTTGTTGTGTTGAGAGTATTCAGGAGAATATTTTTTCATTGTTCCAATGATAATAAACAAACAGTTGCATAAAGCATATTTGTCCACTCATATGTTGATAAGAGTATTAAAAAGTTGAAAAATATTCCTCTAAGATACATTTAGAACAGATACAAAATGTGCGATTCAATATTTTAATCGACTGACAGGCCTAAAATAAACAAAAAAAAATACGAAAAAGGGCAAAGTTGGAGAGGAGCCAAAAGACAATGTGGCCATCTCCACTGGCACATTCACTTCAACACAGAACACAATTGGATGTTTTAAAACAAACAAACATTGCTCTACTACGGCATGGCCCAGAGCTGAAGGAACAGGAGTTACAGCGGCACAGCGACACTAAACACGGAGTAGTCTGCTTTATTCACCAAGACAAGCAACACAATTCCAAGACTCCAAAGACAGAATGACCTGCTCTGAATCAGTTCGGTATCGCTGCCACTCAGAGACACACATGGATTTATGTTTTAGAAAAACTTGCGTTACCGTCATGTCAGGTTTTTTAAGTCTTGGCTTGCAGAGTATGAACGTCTTCTAGCTTTATTCAGACGATAAATATTAATGTAAAGTTTGTGAACAGGGGATTTTCAAAATATTGGCTTTCAGACTTTTCAAATATTGCTAAATTAGAGTTATAAATACTTAAATAGTGCTTGATCTAAAAATAAAAAATAAATTATTTTAAACAATGACCTACTGATCACTGATTGAGATATGATGAAGCTAACTTAATCTCTTAAATTCATGGGATTTATGTAACAGTAAAACCAAGAAATGTAAGTGTGCCCCCACATACAGTATTTTTGTTTTTACGTGCATGCACAATATATTGATGCACAGCCATGTGTTTTTGTTACCAAACAAATTTTTTTAAGAAGTTGTACAATTGTTTAATTCTTAAATATCAGCTTGCAATTAATTTCCCTAAACTTCTGCTTTAAGCTATTATTCATTAGGTTATTACTAAAACCAATAATAATAATCCAATGCAGAGGCAATTATGTAATATAATACATTATTTTATATATATTATATGTGTATATTTATAAAGTCTTAAGGCGAGACACGGCAGGCAAAAACATCGTTTTTCAAGCACTGGTCAATTTTGAGATTTTGTGCTATTTTGATTCTATAACATGTTTTATTTCAGGCTTTTGGAAGGAAAACGTACAAAATACACATTTAAGTGTTTATTTGACTATAGTTTTTCTATTTGCGTCAGTAGATTTCTCCTAAATTCACCAAAAGTTAGCTTTCTAACGTAACATAAAGTACCGCGACCGCTGTGTGCACCATGTCAACAGAGATATCGTTAGAAAGCTGTGTCTCTCCTGCACAATCTCATCGGATCCAAATATGGTCATTTCCTTTGTATCAGCAACCAATCGTGAAAGCACAAAGGGGTCTTAAACCAAGAAACGAAATCTCATTGGCTGGTGTCAATTTCAGACAACGTGATTCGTTCAGATGCGTCACGTGGTGTGCTAAAACACTTCCTGGTTAGCTTTCCGCTAGAAATGTAAATCTCAAAATGGCAAAAGAACGGCGAAAAAAAAGTTTACAGAGAAGACGACAACAGTTGTCACTTGCACGAAGCAAGATTATACAAAAAACAAATGACCCCGAACATGAAATACCTTCACGGAGAGCTTCGAGGCGCAAGCTGTCATCCAAAGAACAGGAGGG
>NW_011341458.1:10400-17595 GCF_000735185.1 Notothenia coriiceps
AGTTTGAAAGAGAATTGATTTGTAAAATATCCATAAAGAAAAAGTAAATCTGTTTACAGTTCTGTTTCATATGGGTGTTGAGAGATGTATCCATAGATCTCTTCATTTTGCTCTCAAAGTGCACCAGATTGATGCTTTTAACTTCAATATTTTAAAAAAATCTTCCCAGTGGAGCATCCCCCCGGACCCCCCTAGAGGAGGTGAGGTCCGCCCCCCACTCATAAAAAATAGCACTTTACCCTTGCCTATATGCCGTGAGCTGATTATTGAGCCTCCATTGTAACAGTCGCGGGTGTACTGTGTGTGTGCGTGTGGGGAGTGTTGCAGTAGAAAATTCCACTGTAGCGCCGCGGCAGCCGCCACTGTGGGCTAAGCCCCGAATGTTTTCAGGTCCAGGCGACGCCCCTGGTTAAGACAATGTATCCATCGGATAATGACTCGGGTTTCATCTATCAGTTGAATGGATGTGATCAACTTGAAATGCTACTGAAAGGCAAAACGATGTTTTCATTAGTTCTGTTATAGACCTTTTTTTTCCTCAATCCTGTTTGGATGTTCTGACACATCTTAATGTTGGACATAAAAACATTGTTGTGTGATGGTGAATGGTCTCTGAGCTCAGGGCATTTACCCATTTGTATTTAAATGTATGCACGTGTTGACAAAATGTCTACAAGTAACGTCTCTTTGTCTCTAAAACGTTACAGTTAAGCTAATTAAGAACTATTAAACCATCTTAGAGCAGAGATGTGGCTATGAAGGAGAAGTGTGTGATTGTCCAATGAAAGCTTACAAGAGAACAATGTACCCTACAGAAAAATGCACTTCACATAACGTTTTATTGAAAACGACTGAGAAGAAAAAGGTTTTTTGTCATTGCCACGATCCTCATTTCATTATGGGTCTGGCTCTGTCAGATTTCACGACATCATCACATAATTCTTCAAAGCTAGCTAACAAGTAGATTTAGAGGCTAAACAATACAATTTCAACTCTTAATATGAAGCTAAATATTTAGTAAATACTGATATTTTAAAATGGAAACAAAAAATGAGTGTGTGATTGTTACATAGCTATTCTTCCTACACAGCAGATGCTGACTTATCTGTTATTTTATCTGCTAAGATTCACACTGAAACTATTAGTTTCATATACTGTCATGTCTGGAAAGATCATTTTAAAGTTGTATTCTTTAAATTAGCTTTTGTCATGTCTCTTTGTCTTGTGCCTTCCTGTTTTATTTTGAAAAGTAATTCTCCCTCTCGTTTCAGGTCACTGTGCTCCCAGCCCCTATGTGTCTCCTGCGTTTGTGATTGTCTACCCCGCCCTGATTGTTTCCACCTGTGCCCCTTACCTTGTGTATATATATTGTCTTAGTCTCCACCTGTCCTGTGCCAGTTCGTCTTCTCTCATGACTCGACATACCAGCGTACTCTCAAGCCTGATCCATGTCTGTTGTTTTGTTTCAAGCTCCTTATGGTAGTAGTTAGTTTTCCTCGATAGAGTGATTTTGTGTTCTCTATTTTGTTACTGTGAAATATCCAGTTAAGTACTTTATTTGTTAAACCATCTGAGTCTGAGTTCATGCCTCCGAGTTCACCCCTTGAACAGGACTCACGGTGAGGACATTCACACATTATACTTTACAAACAACAAGCTTTTGAGAAACATGGATTTTAAACGTTGAAGCTAAAACCAACTTTATGTTTTATTCTGTTTAGGGAATGAAACCCAGACCGATGACAACGTGGTGAGTTTAAATATTATTCACTTTTTTTTCAACACACACAACAGTCTCAAAATGACCACAGAGTTAAAGGTATAATAATGGCAGTATTTTATTTGCTCTGTTGCCATTGGTTACAATGCATGGATGTTGAATACGATGAAACCTGTACAGCAACTAGAATTCAATGAAATGGGAATAATAGTAGGTCACTTTATAATAATAATAATAATAATAATAATAATAATGGGTTCCATTTATAAAGCACTTCATATTGATTTCAAATCCCGAAGTGCTACAAGCAGTGAGCATGAACAGTATAAATAAACATTACACAACACGGTAGAATTAATAAAAGCAATACAAAAATAAGAAAAAGAAAAGGGTGATAAAAAAGGTCTAGGCAAAGGCTCTTTTGAAGAGATGGGTTTTGAGGCCTTTTTTAAAAAGGCCTCAAAACCCATCTCTTCAAAAGAGCCTTTGCCTAGACCTTTTTTATCACCCTTTTCTTTTTCTTATTTTTGTATTGCTTTTATTAATTCTNTTTCGTCATGCAAGTATCGTGTACTTTAGATTATTGCATGTTTAAATTGTAGACTCACAAGCGTGCACTCATGGTCGCGCTACAGAAACGGGAGGGGGAGGGTTAAACCTTAACGGAAGAGAGCAGGAAATGGTGTGTGTGTGTGTGTGTGCGCGCGCGCGCGCGCGTGCGTGCGTGCGTGCGTGTGTGTGTCGTCAGTGGCGGAGTAGGTCACTCTGTAATCAATGAGAAATCTTACCCTGGCTTTCCTGCTGCTCTTCCTGGTGTAGCTGATGGAGGCGTAGGAAACACCATCTTCAGGATCAGCCTACAGAAATANGTGTGCTATGGCATGGATATTCAAGTGTACTTGAATGGCATCTGTTTGTTTTAGTCAAGATTATGCTAAAATATTATATATACTATATTTAAGTTCCCTATGAAGAGCCAACCTTCAATTTGGAAAATTCCCAGTTTATTCCCATAAATTCCCGTTTATTCCCGTTAATTCCCGTGGAAAGTTTCCATCTTTGAAAATTCCCGGAATTTTGCAACCCTACTAGCATGAGATCCATTTCCCTCCAAGTGTTTAAAAAGTAAGTCAGATAAGGTGACCGTGGCAATGGCATCCTCCACTCCTCTGTGTGGCCTGTAAGCAAACTGCATAGGATCGAGTGCATGCTCAGTCTTCCTTAAGATTTCTGCTCTGACTAGTTTTTCCAATGTCTTCATTAGAATTGATGTAAGTGCAACTGGTCTAAAATCATTAAGAGTTTTGGGGCCTCTGGATTTGGGACAGGGACTACCACAGCATCCTTCCAAACCTTTGGCACATGCTGTGTCTGTAAAGACATATTAAAAATGTAGTGGAACACAGGGCTAAGTTATTTTGCGCAAAGTTTAAGTAAACGACCGCAGATGTTGTCAGGTCCATGACTCTTATTTATTTTTACTAAACGAAAGGCCTTTTCCACTTCCCTCTGGTCTATATTAAAATGCTTATTGTCTTCAAGTTTAAGCTTCAGTTCAGATATATTATTATTGAAATCAAATGTGTCAAATCGAGAAAAAAAGTGATTTAGGGCATTTGCAAACTCAACATCTGAATTAAAGCCATCCAGAGTCACATGGCAGCTATTCTTTGTTTCCCGGAGGCCTGTTATGGTTTTCATGCTACTCCAGACTGAGCCAAGGTTGTTTGCAGCCATTTTGTTTTGTATTTCAGATTTAAAATTCTGTTTAAAACAGAATTTTAAATCTGAAATACAAAACAAAATGGCTGCAAACAACCTTGGCTCAGTCTGGAGTAGCATGAAAACCATAACAGGCCTCCGGGAAACANGTTTTTCTAAATAGATGTTCTCTAATTAAAGAGCCTGTTTGTGTGTGACTTTGTTTACCTGTGTGCATGTTCATTCAACTTTTGAGATACTATCTATTTTTTTAATAACTAGTAACTTAGTACAGTTTCTCAAGTACTGTATGGGTTCTTTACCGCCATACTTTTTTAAGCTACTTTGTACTCCTACCTCCATTCATTGATCTGGCAGATTAAGCTATTTACTTCACAGATAGAAACTTGGAATATAAATTCTCCATGATATATTGTCATGGATTTATTATAAAGTAGTGAGAATTGATGAGCATCCAACAATAAATCCAATTATTACACAACATTCTGAGATAAAATGAAATAACCGCCCCTCTTTTTTCTATTTGACAAGTTTGCGCCTGAGTGTTAACATTTCCAATCAATTAATGCAAACCTTTTTAATGCTGTCATCATTAGAGTATTCATTAATTATCATCATTATTAGGCTCCTTGACCATCTCTATGTCCTACATATAGATAGTTGGGTCGTGTAATTAATATGTTTGACATACCTTCGTAGATATTGTTTAACAAATTATTAAAATGTGTGCACTTCCAAAAAATGTGAATGAAATCCCTTATTATCTTAGTTTTCAGTCATTTAGGAGTTTCAATGGAGTACTTAAAACCCACCTCTTCTCCTTAGCGTATTGACATCTTTTAGATTGTTGCTTTTATTGCTTTTAAATTGTCTATTGTTTTTACTTGTACTGTTTTATGGCGTGTGTGAGCTGTGCTGTATGATTTGTTTTTATGTTTTGTTTTGTTTATTTGACTGTACAGCACTTTAAAGTGCTTTATAAATAAAGTACTACACTTTCGATATTTTATATGCAAGTAAGATTTTGGACATAGGGCAGAAACTGTATTTTTGTGGAATTGCTCCCTTTACCTTAGATGAAGATCTTTACTTTATCCACCAATGGTTCCCACTGGTTCTCTAGCATTTCTTTGACATGAACACATTTCTTTGCGAATGATCAACTGCTCTGATCTGCTACCGTAGTGGTCAATATTCACAGTGATTTAAAGCTAACACATTGATTTTTTTAAACTGCAGAGTCTTCCAGGAAAGCACATTAATGACCTGGTTTGAGTGTGGGGAGTACCTCACATGTCGATCATCATAAATAAATAAAGAGAGTTGCCCTGTTCTTCTATAACCTCTGTATGCTCTTCATTAGGATAAACTGTCCTGCAGTATATGTCAAGGGGTGAACTCAGAGGTATGAACCCAAATGCACAACTCAGACGGTTTCAAAAATAAAGTACTTTACTGGATATTTCACAGTAACAAAATAAGAGAACACAAAATCACTCTTTCGAGGAAAACTAAATACTACTATAAGGAGCTTAAAACAAAACAATGCACATGGATCAGACTTGAAGGTACGCTGGTATGTCGAGTCATGAGAGGCACAGGACAGAGGGAAACTAAGAAAATATATACACACAAGGTAAGGGGCACAGGCGGAAACAATCAGGGCGGGGTAGACAATCACAAACGCAGGAGACACATAGGGGCTGGGAGCACAGTGACCTGAAACGAGAGGGAGAATTACTTTTCAAAATAAAACAGGAAGGCACAAGACAAAGGGACATGACAAAAGCTCATTTAAAGAATACAACTTTACAATGATCTTTCGAGACATGACACAGAGGGTATCACGTGTGTAAAAGTTTCCCGGGGTTGGATTCAAACCCAGGTATACAGTACCAGGCTATGGGCTGCAAGTTCTACCAGGTAAGCTGTTGGGCGAACCAAATTGTTCAAGTCAAAGCAAAAGTTACAATTTCACAAACTTACTCAAGAAAAAGAAGATAATATTTTCAATAAATTATTCAATATTGTTGTTATTGGCCAGAGATCCAAGTCAAGTCAAACGTATTTTGTCAAGAGCCTTAGGGTTGGTTGTAAATAGTCACTCCGAGCGCCAAAGTTCACTCTGGCCCAAACTGGAAAGTACATAAACTTAAAGTATGTAGTGAAAGATATTTGTTCAATATAGAAAAAGTATGCTTGTTAGTGTAGAGCTTCAGATTGGATAAAAGTATATTTTTAGAATAAGTATTACACTGCTTTGCATCGGGTTAGTAATAGCCACTGTGCAACATAAATATTTCAAAAAATTGCACTTTGCTTGTTGATTGTGTTTAAGCAACTTCTGTTTAATGTAACGTATTCAATCTACATTAAGTTTGATAAGATCACTTTAAAACACAATACCATATACAATACTAGCCTGATATTGTGGCCAACCAAGGCACCTGCATTGATATGTAGGGTGCTGCCTGTGATTTGCCCTTTCCAATAACACTGGCATCCAATAAAATATGATTATTCCCAAACAATCTCAGGTAAAAGTCTTTGCAACGTGTAGAGTTATTGTGGCAATAACACGGGAGCAGCCCATTGTTGTATGAAGTAGGGTAAGCCTATAGGGAAGCTTAACATGTAAAGCCCAACAGGATTGACTATATATGCCCTTGCTATGCTTCTCTGCTGAATATTTAACAAGAGGTAGCATACCTATTGAAAACCAAGATATATCACCTGGGACATCGAAAAGCAACCAATGTGATTAAAAGGAAATAAAATGGCTATTTTACATTTAAAAATAGCCATTATCTGCCGAATAAGAAGACTCTGTTCATATATTATAAGAAGTAATCCAGTGATCTCCTTTACTCAGACATTGCTCAGGACTTTTCTTCAGTTAATAAAATAGTGCTTTATGACAGAGCAATATTCAGACTAAGCTTCTTTTAAATGCTGATAAAACCAAGGTAATGCTTTTTTCAAAAGCTAAAAAGACGCCAGACTGCTTTGGATATTGTAACTGTGCAAGGAATAATATTTGAACTGGTTGCCTGTTATAAATACCTTGGTATCTGGCTTGATGATTGTCTCACTTTTAAACTTCAGGTCGATAACCTGCTTAAAAAGCTGAGGGTTAGGCTAGGTTTCTTTTTCAGAAACAAGTCCTGTTTCTCTTTTGAAGCCAGGGAAAGGATAGTCACTGTGACCTTTCTACCTCTGATGGAGTATGGTGATCTGGTACATTTGGGGGGGTGGTTTTGGCGCAGTGGTTAGAGTCTTGGTCATCAGATCAAGGGGCGTTGGTGAACTCCAGTTCGAATCCCGCCTCGGGATCCCGCCACTGTGTCCTTGGGCAAGACACTTTGCCTGCATTTGCTCCTGTGGGTAATGTCCACAGTAATGACTCTTACATGTCTAATATGTGTAATGTGTATTTGTAAAGTGCTTTTTGCACCTGTAAAAGCACTCTAATAAAAAATGTTATCCATTATTATTATTATTATTTTGTGAATGCATTGCCTGGAACAGTTAGCACTGAGACAGCACACTGAGATGTGTTACGTACTGTAAAGCACTTACCCTGTATACCAGGGCAGGTTTGCCATCAATTACGACCCGTCCACACAGCGGCGTTGGAAGCTTCGGTTAAGTCCAGCATTCAGAAAAAGAAACAAGCTTTTAAACAGGGAAGTGCCTCTGATCTGCATGATGCTAATAGGGAACTTAAAATAGAAATTCTGGACTTCCGGTTTA
>NW_011341459.1:0-2416 GCF_000735185.1 Notothenia coriiceps
CAATTTAAGATGATGCCTACTTTTCTTACCCCTTAAACCTTTTATTGAATCCTGATAGCATCTGCATTTTTTCCCCTACTCTTATACTAAGGTATGCCCTTTAATGCATCAACTGTCTCTGTAAAAATATACAAAAAGTAGATGAGGTAGTTGAGTATACTTCAATTTGTTGTTGAACAATGACAATAAATAATCCATACAATACAACCATCCCCTTCTTTCTGAGCCTGTTCATTCTCCACTGTCAAATGCAGCAGTATTGTCTCAGATCTAAAACCCAGGTGTTCAGCAGCCACTCAGATTCAGTGTTTTTTGTTGTGGTTAGGATGGTGCCCTTCCAGATAAGACACAAAAGGAACGATGAAAGAATGTTCATCTCCTCTTACTCTCTTCGTCGTCCTCCTGAGACATCTTACTCTTCACTCATCTTTTTCTCTGTGGGTTTGTTCAACAGGTAAGTTCTTATTTGTATTTTATGATACTTGTATGTATTCTCTTTTAAGCTGTAAATGGACTGGAATCTCTTAGGTAGGTTAATGGATTTATTTTGATTGGTGTTTTACAATAATCTACTCTGCATTTGTACCGTGCACAATTTGGAAAAACAGGTAAATATGCTGGCCGCTTGTACTAATGCGTGAATGCAAGAAACCGTAACAATAGGCTCAAAAGGCAGAGCTACATAGGGGATGTGCAATGGTTTAATAAAGTACAAAATGTAGTTTCTAAATGTCGAAAAAGCTAAAAATGGGATTCTTCTTACTAACATTTATCTAACAGCTAATTTACCAAACAGTCAATCATTTCGTCGTGTAAGGATGCTTTAAAAGCTAATATTCTGATTAAATAAACAAACGTAAAAATAAAATAACTTTATAACAAATACTTTACTTGTCGATGTTTTTGAAAGTTATGACCTTAAACTACAGTATAGCAGCTTTTTTTACTCGGTCTTTATTCCTCATTGGTTGAGCTCACATTCTTTGAAGTGAGATTTGCAACAGTTTGTAATAACCAAGGTTAAGGTCTTAGTTGTTTTGGAGAGGTTGGATCAGCAGCTGTGGCATCTATCAGTAAACTCACAAGCCTTCAGGAAATGATAAAGTGTGGCCTTGTGAGAGAGACTGTGTTCTCTGTGTTAACAACTACAGGGATTCCTGTAATAGTTTTCATAAAACTGCAAAAAATAGGTCCAATCAAAATGTGTAACTCAACTGCTAATGGAAGGAATAAAAAGCAGACATTGAAAAATATTCTCTCCCTGTCAAACAATAATGCTTCTCAAACAACGCATGTATACCCTCAGATTGTAGTTGTTTTTAGGTCATGATGGATTGTTTTGTTCTGTTATGTCCTCACACAGAAAGCAGGACAACTGGCGACTGAAATGGGTGAATGGGATCTGCTGGGCCGCCTGCTGGACAAAGTGCAGAGCCACTCCACGGTGATCGGCAAGGTCTGGCTCACCGTGCTGTTCATCTTCCGCATCATGGTCCTGCGCACCGGGGCTGAGAAGGTCTGTATATATATAATAAGCATTTCACACAAAGAAAGGATGTGGAATGTCTTCTAATTCCCAATAAATGTAGGGTAATAGATGCCAATGAACACTTTAGTTCAGTTTGATGATCACTTTCGAAGTACAGGGCAGTAGATATTGACCCTACTATACTTTAAAGGTCACCTATTATGTAAAATCCTCTTCTTCATGTCTCTTCTACATCAACATGTGTCCCCTCTTCTTCATGTCTCTTCTACATCAGCATGTGTCCCCTCTTCTTCATGTCTCTTCTACATCAACATGTGTCCCCTCTTCTTCATGTCTCTTAAACATCAACATGTGTCCCCTCTGTGGAAAGAGACTCTGAAAGTTTCAGGAACAAAGATTCTCTCTCTTTTTGTCCTGATCCATTTCTATAAAAACCTGTCTGAAAATGAGCTGATCAGATTTTTGCCTTTATGATGTCATAACGATGTTTTGTCTTACCATTACCAACCAGTTCTACTGAAGCCTTCCGAATAAATCGCCAGAACGCCGACACCTCCTCATCTCCACCACTCCCATGTTTTTTTTTGTGTTGCCATAAGTTAGTCTCTCCCCGTTGGTGCGCTGGGCTAATGCTAATAATGCTAATGCCAGCAAATACAATGGCGGCTTCACAAAACGTTTCGGATTTTTACAGGGCGTGGTTTGCTAAAAAGGGGTGAAAAGGTTCGCAAAAAGTTCATAAAAAAAAGTTGTAGTTCCAGATATTTTTGGTGTGAACACAAAATCCCAGGAACTATCGGAACTATGCCTGGGGAAAGTACGCAGGTACGCATGCGCAGCAACAATCCGAAATGCATAACGTCTCTTGTGTCACAAAGTGCATTTGCGTACCGACGTACTTGTGAAGCTTTTCCAGAAGGCGGTTAG
>NW_011341460.1:0-1825 GCF_000735185.1 Notothenia coriiceps
CACACACACACACACACACACACACACACACACACACACACACACACACACACACACACACACACACACCTTAACTCTGTTAAACTGTCCAGCATGCAGACAGACTCAGGGGAGTGAGTGGGAAATACAATCTGATCAAGACCCAGCTCCTTCCCACACACTGAATCTTTTCCCATAGTCTGCAGAAAAACTCTTTCTAACAAAACTTTCAAAAAGTGTATAATATGACACCTCAAAACTGCATACACACACATACTAATGCAACAGCTATGAAAACATTTGCCTGTCAAAACGCTTTATTATCTTACCAACCGTAGAGGTCTTGGCTGCTTTTGTCATTTAAGGAAATAAATTTAAGATGAAGCTGCGTTCAAGGACCCCTTTTAGACTATACACTTCCCATTTCTTGGTAAAAACAACCCGCACAGGGATTCAGTTCAAAGTGGTTTTCCAAGGAGAGTTTTGGTCTTACATAATCTACATGTTGATGTTACGCCACCAGGAACCATAAAAGCAATTAATCTTTTTCAGAATGATTTGAAATGTACGGAAAAAACCCAAACCCGTACCACAGTGGTGTTGCACTGCAAGTACAGAAATAGGCAGCAGACAAGTAGGAGGCTAATGATATTTTTTACGCCTCCATGAGAGATGTGTGTGTGTGAGTGTGTGTTTGTTTTATTAATTCAAGGACTCCTTGCTCAATGCTTCAAGAGCCTTGATTTGTTTTTTCTATCTTTGGGTCACATGCCGGTCTCAGTAGCAGATTTAGAACGTGTCTGCCTGCAGTTATTCCTGCACACAATGCTTTACCATGTGACACAGCAACACTGTGAGTCTATTTTCAGTTCTTCTTATCAACTCTGTGACTGTTGTGTTCTAACAGGCAGCCCAACAACACTGCCAGGGTCACAAAAATAAGTTTGACCTTCGCTGTGAAACATTGTCTACAGAACGGTGAAAACAGCACGTCAGCTGCAGGATTCAAGACGTTAGAAGAAAGATCGTCCTGTGCAGCTTTAATGACCATTTTAGCACTGTTTAGCTTCTCTTTTTGGTTTTAGGATTTTATGGTTTTTAAATCTGCTGTTCACTAAAGCAGCATGTCAGCATAAGCTACAGTACAGGATCCAGTTGTTTGATACTATCAATAAAGGGGCTTTTTGTGCAGCTTTACTACATTTTAGCTTTATCTAGCTCATTGCTTTGGTTTTATGACACATTAACTGTTTTGGTTCAGTCTCAGTCAACAGGCTGTGAGAAACCTGCTGTACCAACACACTCTCACTCCATAATCGTCCAGGAGCGACGCTTGGTCAGGGTCCCCTGGCAATGTGAGCGTCCATTCCCATTGGATAACGGAGAATTGTATTCCCCTTACTGTCGATTGATTTTACAGTGATATCTGAACTACTGATCGACTAAAAAACACCAGATTATCCTTGTTAATTACACAACATTGATTGGTTTAAATTGTGTGCAATGCTTTTGTATTTTTCCCCTTCGATTCGGAGAAACAAATATTTTTTCGGAGTAAAGGATGGCAGAAGACACTACACTACCCAGAATCCTCAGCTATCGTTTAGGACTACACCATGTGCTCTGTTTGACCAGCCCAGTGATTAGTTCTCAAGCTCTGTGATTGGTTGACCTCAAACTGCATTCCATTAATTCCAATGGCTGGTGTCTATGTCACGTGATCTTGAAATTTCTCCCTGCAGAAAAAAAAAACATGGCCGAACTTCGTTTTATTCTCGGTGGAAGATGCCTATTTTAAAGTTAGTTTGGCCATTAAAATGCGTTTTGATGTCATTTGATGCGAGAA
>NW_011341461.1:0-2995 GCF_000735185.1 Notothenia coriiceps
ATGCCCGACTGTTTTGGACGTAATATGGTCGGTGTTTACATTAGCATCGCTAACACTCAGAGCTAACCTGTACTGGAGAGCATGTGTGTGAAGAAGCAGGAAGTAAAAAGGAACTCACCTTGTGGTATAACCGGCAAGAGAGAAAGCCTTTGAGCTCCATACTGTTTCAGAGATAATCCTTGATAATCCATGATATGGCGTTTCATCACCGCAGTATCTGCCGGTAGAATGTCCCGCATGAGCAGGCATAAGCTCCGCCCCTCTTTTTGATCAACATTTTAAAAAAAAAAGCTTTATACCCCAAATCAGCACTTTTGAAACAGGAAGTGAAATAGAGGCATTTGAGGCATGGCTAGAATGGGTGATCTGTTTGGTATTTTGAGCAAAACACTTCATAGACATGTTTTTTATATATTTTTATATATCTGAGACCTATGCTATTGCCTAAGAATAGCATGATAGGTGCACTTTAACTAAGTTAGGAAAAACTTCAATAGAAACGTTGGATGAAAAAAAAAAAGACATTCAGTGCAGCCCAGATTTTCTTCTGACCAATGTAGTAATAAACAATTCTGCAAATGAACCTACGAGTAATTAACAGTTAACATTAGAGCGATATCAATTAAATCTTGTTTAATTCTCCCCAGGTGTGGTTCAGCACCTGCGCAACGGGCAGCTCCTCCACAAAGCCTACAGGCGGCACAGCTTCCCCCCCGCAGACTGGACGCCCCGCCAGGTGTGGCTGGAGACCACCGGTAAGAGCCGCACCCTGCAGAGCGGACTAGCCTTCCTCTACGGCCTGCTGCCGGACTTCGATTGGACGAAACTGAACGTCCGTCACCAGTGGAGCACGTTGTTCTGCGGCTCGGCGTGCGACTGCCCCGCCAGAAACAGACACCTGGAGGAGGAGCAGAGGAGACAGTACCGCCTCAGGGTGAGCGACACCCAGCTGGAGAGGACGTACGCTGACATGGCGCGCACTTTAGGTCTTCTAACCCGACAGCTGAGGGCCGCAAACCCCATCGACTCCCTGCTGTGCCACCTGTGCCACGGCATCTCTTTCCCATGTGTTCCTATGGGAGACGGGACATACGGATGCCTCACGATGGCTCAGTTTGCCGTCATTCGTCGACAGCAGCTAGACGATGAGGTGGATCGGAGACGAGTGGGGCTGTATCATAAATACGCCATCTTGGCCATGTACCCCTACCTCAATCGGACTGCCACAAAGATGGAGCGTGTCGCCAAGGACAACGAGGCGGGCAGAGCGCGGCGGGCAGGAGGCGAGGAGGTCTTCTCGCTGTCTTCAGCCCACGATGTTACCGTGGCGCCGCTGCTCAGCGCTTTGGGGCTCGAGGAGGCGCGATTCCCACGTTTTGCTGCACGATTAGTCTTTGAACTGTGGAAGAGTCCTCCGGCCGCGCAAGGACAACAGAAGAAGAAAGCCGGGAAAGGCGACAAGTCGAAGGTGAAAGACGGAGAAGTGTTCATCAGGGTGCTTTACAACGGCGAGGACGTGACATATCACACATCCTTCTGTCGCTCACACGTCACACGTAACACCAACCAGCCGCTCTGCCCTCTGAAGAACTTCCTGTCGTTTGTCAGGAGAGACATGTTCAGTGTGGTCAACGCCACGTCCTACCAGGAGGCGTGCTCCAAGCGCCCTGTTTGATGGAGAGGAGGGTGAAGGTTGTTTCACTTTTTTGCGTTTCGTTTTCCACTTTTGAAGACGGTGCACTTTTATGCTGCTCATACAATTCCTACATCTTTTTAAATGTATATAGCGGTACATTCCTGAGCACACACACAGTACTGTACATCACGTCTTTGTAAGATCGGTATCTAACCTTTTTTGGTCTGTTTTCCTAAGCGTCTCCGTAAGAGTCATTCAAGGGAAGTTGTATGGCACTTAGCCACTTTATTCCTATATTCCATATTACCATGGAATTCCAGTATTTCCCAAATGCTTGCAATAAAAAGGAATATTGAAACGGGAAATAATATGCTGAAATAATGATTCACGAGTAATATTTTGAGTACAATAAATCTTTTCAATGAAAATTACACTTTGGGCTAGTTACGGCCACATTACTCAATATGACTCATTTGTATTAGCATTCATTTTAATATTTATTCATTGCATTCTCTGTTTAATGATGAGGGTTATTTCTATACTTTGACACGTTGCTGTAGGTGATTTTTGTTTTCTTACATTTATTTACAACTGCAGAACTGAATCTGCATTCATATCAATTGGTGATTTAACAGATCCACTTTTTTTATTTGCTTGTAGTAAACTGAATCAAATAAAAGGTTCATTCTGCGCTGAAATGTTCAAATCAATTGCTGTAAAGTGGTTTCCTGGATCCTGGTGGTATGTTGGTATCAGAGGTGGGAAGTATTAAAGGGGACCTATCTTGCAAAATAAACTTTTTGATGTCTTTTATTCATAAATATGTGTCCCCGGTGTGTCAGGGAACTCACACAGCATCAGAAAACAAATTTGCTGCCGATATTACGTAATTTCCGATGGTGGACCCACAGAAAGTTGCTATCAGAAACTATGCCTGACGTGTTTTGGACGTGATCTCGTCTTTGTTTACATTAGCAAGCCTCACTAACACTCTTTGTGATATGGACCTTGAGTCTGAAATAAAGATTGAAAATCAACTCAGAGCTAACCTGTGCTGTAGAGTACGTGTTTAAAAAGCAGGAAATAAAAAAAGGAACTCACCTTGTGATAAACCCGCAGGAGAAAAAGCATTTGAGCTCCATACTGTTTCAGAAATAATCCTTGATGTGGTTTAGCACAGGATGGCGTTTTATCACAGCAGAATTTGACTTTATCTCCGGTAGAATTCTGATCAGGCATTAGCTCCGCCTCCTTTTTTTTTAAGTCTCAGGACCCAAAATCTGCGTTTCTCTAACAGGGCTGCAAAAGAGGGGTATGAGCAGTATGAGGCATGGCTACAATGGGTGAACTGTTTGGTAT
>NW_011341462.1:0-3738 GCF_000735185.1 Notothenia coriiceps
AGAATCAGGACAATCTGATGTAGAGTTTAAAAATAAAAGACCTTTGAAGTCTCATATATGAGCTGTCTTCCTTCTGTTTGTATCCAACAGTTCAAATGTTCGAATTACATTGAACCAGAATTGTCCCCCTTTTTTCTTTAACAGTGAAGAAAATTGGATATGTTAATGAGATATTGACCTCAAAACTCAAATTGTCCCCGGTTTTCATTTTGAAAATCTGGTCACCTTACAATAACTCTCCTTACCAGCAGGCGGCGGTAGTGTGTATTCGTCATTCAAAAGAGGCAACAACCGGAAGACAGACTGCGTGATAACCGAGAGAAGAAGAACAGACTGCGTGATATAAACAAACAACAAATAGCGTGTGTGTTCCATTTTCACTCTACAGCGAGAAGCTCATGGGGCTTTCCCGAACCTGTGTCGAGAGCTGGAGTTAAATGAAATCTCAGATTTGCCTTCAATAGTTTGTTTGGGACCCTCACTTCCGTTTCGCTTCTCATGCACTGATTCGCTAGCTGAACAGCCAATCAGAGTGATTTCTTTGACGGACGGCCTTTGGCCGACAGACTACCGATTCAACATGTCGAATCGGCGGCGGAAGGTGTCGGCCAAAAAGACACGACGGTGCGGTACACACCAATCTGAGTAGGGCAACACGACGCTCATCGAGGGCCCGACATCTATCGACATCAATCGACGCCGAAAATCGGCTCGGTGTGTAAGGACCTTTACTCTCATTTAGCCTTCAATGCTCTTTTTCAGATGTGTAGATGTCTATTGGAGGGATTCTCATGTGGTGTTCGTGGTGGGGGGCACTGTAGGTGTTCATCTCAAGGCTGTAGCCAACGATTCACATCATTGCTTCCTCATCAATCCATACAGTGAGCCCTTCGAGTACACCAGAATTTGTAATTAGCCTTTGCTTCCCACGTTGTGTTTTTTCTCAACCCTGTTCCCCTTCCTGCAGCTAAACCTTGATCTCCCTTAAGAAAAGTGGCCCTTTCCACTATGAAGTAGCTGTAGCTGTAGCTGACACTGATGTTATTACAGAGAATCACCAGAGACTCGTCCTGCATCTCGGTCAAACACAACTCTGCTCCGGGCCTCCATGAGCATCAGAGCTCAGGAGGCCAGCCTGCCAGAGTTCATCAGGCTCCGGCACTAACGGCAAACATGGAGGAAGTGTCTGAAAGTGACACACATCTAGTCCCATGTCGCGCTGCTGCCGGACAGACAGTGCTGAACCCCCCCGCAAAGCTTTCTTCTGCAGTTCACTAAGGTTTACAGAATGCCATCACTTCTGTCCATTTGTGGAACGAACCTAAGTACATTTACTCAAGTACCTTTCTAATTAACACTTCAATTCAAAAGAAAATATTGCACTTTTTCCTTCATTACATTTATTCAACAGCTTTAGTTCCATTATAGATTAAGATTTTCAAACACAAAAAATATGAACTTTTAAAACTTGACGTTTTGATGTAGATCAAATCATCCATTAAGTGTGTGAAACATTGGTGGGTTGACTCTTATTAAATTGCATACATGTTGCTCATTGTTGTGTATTTATCAGTATTTTTGTATGTAGATAAATTCATAGTTCTAGCTTCCCAGTTGTAAAGATTTGCTGCTTCCCCATTTACATATTCTTTATTTATTTTTAATATGTTAGGTTTTTTTTTTCTGCAATGAGTACTTTTACTGCCAATTATTTGAGTACATTTTGCTGACTATACTTACATACTTTTACTTAAGTACTATTTGCAATGCAATACTTTTACTTGATGGAGTATTTTACAGTGTATTATTAATATATTTACTTACCTAAAGGATCCGAATACTTTTTCCACCTCTTTTGAGCACTAAGGTCTTCTTGACCTTTGTGTCATCTTTAAGTCGCCGATGGATTAGTCCAAACATAGTTGCAGTGACCTTAAAGTGTAATTAGTTTGGTTTTAATACAGTATTGACTCTGATATCTGTGAGTTTGGGAAAAGTAATAGGTAAGCTTGTTTCAATCCAGAGAGAGATGTTTTGATGTAGCAATATAATGTATATGTATTGCCAAGAAATACACAGATTAATGTAATCACTGGTGGTGGTGGAGGCATGAAGGGAGGGATAGAGGTGAATCCTGCTTCGGAGATATGGGAGGGGGGAGGGGGGCTGCGTCGAGTCACATGACAGCTGTCAGGAGGACAGAGAGTAGATTTAAAGGTTTGACGATGTGCTGTGATTGGCTTGTGGGAATAGAGATAAAGTGAGTGACACCCCCGATCACTGATTGGAGGGGTGAGGGTAGTAAGATGGAAATATGTGAATGACAGATATAAAGACTGTCTTACTGGTTGAACCTGCTCTAAGCTTCATGATACCGTCCTGTATTACCATTTTATTCACCAAGTCACTCAGACAATCAGATGGATGTAAATAAAACCCTGGGTTAGCTGGGGGTTATTCTGAGAAGAAAACAAAGGCTTCCTGTTAAATGATTTCCCTATCTGCCCATTATAAACATTCATCCCAGTTTGAATTACCATATGTTGTGGGCCCTGGAGCCCACATGAACCCCTCCACCCCACCCTGTCCCTGAATCTCTCAGTATTTCAGACCTGAATATATTATAGACCTGGGGTCTGCTGCATGGAACTATCCCCATGTAAGGGCGTTATATCACACCTAGGACCTGACTTTAGGTTAGCATAGACCAAGTTCTATAGTGGTTTTTCTGCCTCTTGATCTTGAGGGAATACAGTGTTATCACAATGTAAACAAATAATAATTACAATTTCAATATGACAGAAAAATGCTTTAATTGTATTGTAATGAATTGTCTTTAAGATACTTAGAAGAAATACACTGAAAACAAAACCCTAACATATTATATTACCTTTAACATTATTATAGAGAATATGTTGGCAAACAGTGGTGAGTGTACACGTAGAGCAGCCACAGAGCAGCATCAGCTGTTAAATGTAAATCTATTATTGTATTAGTTTGAGCTCTGTTTGTGATCCAGGAGGACTCCTGATAGAAGCACCTGTCTCTTTAGCTGCTCAATGATCCACCATGTCATGTCTCAGGGTCTGCTTTTTGCCTCTGAGCATGAAGTTCACGCTGAGCACAGCGCTCAGAGGTCAAATTATTTCAACTTTGACAACTTTAACTTTTGACCTTTCAAGGTCAAGGTGGAAGTAATACTCAAAACTTGTACTTAAGTAAAAGTAGAAGTACCAGAGTGTAGGAATAATCTGTTACAAGTAAAAGTCCTGCATTCAAAATATGAATCAAGTAAAAGTACTAAAATATCAGCATCAAAATAAACATACAAAAGTAGTGATTGTGCAGATTGGTCCATTTCAGAATAATATATATGATATGTTTTATAATGATTGATCATTAAAGTGTTTTCAAAGACTGGTAAAGGTGCAGCTAGTTTGAATGACTTTGTATACTGCAGGGTAGCTTGTGGATTTACTCCAGGTGGAACTAAAGTCTGATTTAACACTTGATTATATTTCACATTATTCATCCACATCTGTGAAGTAACTAAAGGTATTAGATACATGTAGTGGAGTACAAGTACAAAATGTACCTCTGAATTGTAGTGGATTAGAAGTACAAAGTAGCATCAAATGGAAATACTCAAGTAAAGTATACATACTTCAAAATTATATTTCTTGTTTTTGTCTTTCTTCAGTTTGTAGCATAACATCTTTTTTATGTTGGTAGGTTAAG
>NW_011341463.1:0-2596 GCF_000735185.1 Notothenia coriiceps
AGCACGGTCACATGACTTCACGTCACCACCGCTAAGCTAAAGGTGGCTAATGTTGGGCTATAAAGGAACTACAGCACGGTCACATGACTTCACGTCACCACCACTAAGCTAAAGGTGGCTAATGTTGGGCGTGATGACGTTTAGTCGTCTCATTTATACACAACCGCTGGTTTAAACTCACCATTGGGGTATTTACTGACATATTTTATGTCGTAGAACAAAACGTGAACATCTCTTCAACTTGTGTTGGACCTTATTTCAGGGCATCTTCAGGAACAGGAAGTGCTCAAATACCTTCTCATTCCCGGGTTTGGTACTCGTTCCTGCACCACTCTATTAACTCTAATGGGGGAATTATACGTGCTGACTCACCCCAGAGTCTTTAAAATAGATATTGAGCCCATTGTTCACACGTTCTGACACCAAAATGGCAGAAATATAAAGACATTTGCCTCCAGAATGTAGTGGAGTTTAGTAGAACAGAGAGCAGTGTGCAGTTGTGGCTCTGAGCTACAGACGGGGAAATGGATTAGCCCCGTTATACTCTGACATGATTAACACACAGCTCTGCAACCCCCAATCGTGGAAGGATCCAACGATGAGCAGCTATTTCAAGTAACAAAGAAAAATCCTGTCAAAGCGTACAAAATGGAAAATTCCACTATGGAAAACTCAAACCGTTAACCCCCCCTTTTGAAATAAAGAGCTGTCAGTGAAGAAGGAGCATTGTTGGGAGACTATGCTTTTATTTTGAAAATCTCTCACCTGTAGTCCAGAATAATACAGTTGACATCGAGGGATTATAAAGTTACTACTTTTATTTTAGTAAAATATCTGAGCATATCTTCTACCACTGGTTAACATCAACCTAAAGAGAGACATTTGAGGATAAGTCTGAATACATTTGAGAAATGTTAGAAAAATGCTAATTGACAGTTAATCTCCTTTGTAATAATTGATTAAATGCACCTGCAGCTAGATTAAATGCAGCGTGGACTAAAGGTAATTTCATATGTTATAACAGTCTGCTTTTTCTTTTTTGATCGGACAATGCCTGGAGGAAAATGTCCACAATAGGCTTTCACAAAATGTATAACTTGTTTAATCATGTTGGGGAATTATTTGTAGAATAATAAAGAATGGGTTTATTATCAAATTCAAATTCCAGGTTGCATATCCAATTTCATATTTCAAGTCCATTATCAAATTCTAATTCCCATTTCCAATAGCAAATTCCAATAGTAAATTCCAATAGTAAATTCCAACTGCTAATTTAAAATTCCAATAGTAAATTCCAATGTCAAATTCCAATAGTAAATTCCAATGTCAAATTCCAATAGCTAATTCCAAATCTAAACTGGATGTGTCAGCTGGCAGTTTGTGCTAGAGGGGCCATGCGTAGAGGGAAATGGCCACTAAGCTTTAAAGCATGTACTTTAGGACTATTTTACATTTAAATTGATTTTTTACACAATGGTTTTAATAGTTATTATATAGTATTATTTCCACCGCTGGTTAAAATCCTCCTACTGTATAGAAAATGGAACCATAAAAGCATTTTATTGCACCACCCTGTTGTGTACAATGACGATATGTATCCTTGAGATGCATTCAAGGCCATTCCTCCAAGGTCTGAAACTGCCTTCAGAGAGAGACGCAGGGTGAAAAGATGAAGTGATGTTGTTGACTGTCCATCACTGTGTCAGGTTCTCACGATAAACTGCCTCCACTTCTAAACCCTGAAGACTGCCATCAATCACGCCGCGTGTTTTTAGTGGAGATAAACAGTGTTTGTGAGGGAAATATAGGACATGGGGACGCTCTGGATGCACACAGTCAGAGAGAAACCAGGTCATCTCGTCAGCTGTTCGCTTGTGTTTTTCTCACGGGCTTATTGAAGCACTAACCTAAATCTTGGGGGTTTTAGAAGATCTGCTGCACTTTTCTCTCTTTTTAGTTTTTCTTAAATTCTTTATTTATTTCGGGTCACATTATATTAAAAGTACAGTTTTGCAAATCATATTTTTTATAGACCCGAAAATGACAAATTAAATACGAACACAATTTGTAAAATAAAATAAAAACGAAAAAGTACATAGGGGTTGTTTGAAATGACAAATATCTACAAATGTACAAATGTATCTACTTACACACACACATATATATATATACTGTACATATATATATACATATATACAAGCACATACACATACATACATATATATATATATACAAACATGTACGTACACAAACATACACACTTATACACATACACCTATACTGTGTATGCATACATACCCACATACATCAACATACACACACACACACACACACACACACACACACACACACACACACACACACACACACACACACACACTCTATCCCTCTCTCACACATACACACACCCCCTCTCTCTCACACACAGACACACACACACACACACACACACACACACACACACACACGCACACACACACATTCACTCTCTCTCTCTCTCACACAGACACACACACATGCTCTCTCTCACACACAGACACACACACTCTGTCTCACACACATACACACTCTCTCTTTGACACAGAAACACACACAC
>NW_011341464.1:0-5192 GCF_000735185.1 Notothenia coriiceps
GGCCGGATAATTCATATCACAAGTCACAGCAGCAAAAGGTTCTGACTGCACGGGTGGGTTGTCATGTCAATTCCCCCCAGCCTATCTCTCGATAGACCTTTTAACTAATTTACAGAGGGTCAAATCCACATATTGGGGATGGGCATAAACATCTGCAGACACAGGAGATGTCTCTCACATCTGTGGAGCTTAGAAAGCCAGCGTTCTCACAGTCGTAAAACCCCCCCTGTGCCCATCAGGTCAGGCCATAAAACCTAGTATCAACATACGACTGTATTAACACATTCCTTACGGGAGATTAGAAGCAGGGATGGTCGTAAATGTCAACACACAGAATAAGATTAAATATCTTAGGAGTAAGGAAGAATTATTATTTGACACTTAGGAGTAAGACATAAATATTCCCTTACATACGGCATACCATCCAACCTCCTCAATAAACTCCAACATATCCAGAACCCTGCTGCCCGCATCCTCACGACCACACCCGCTCCCGAGACCACATCACTCCCATCCTCTAGAACCTCCACTGGCTCCCCGTCCCTCAAAGAATCAACTTCAAAGTCCTCCTCATAACTCACAAAGCCCTCAACAATCAGGCCTCCCCCTACCTCACAGACCTGCTGCACCACCACACCCCTTCCCGCTGCCTCCGCTCTTCAGAAGCCAACCTCCTATCCATCCCCACCCGCACCAATCACCGGACCTGGGGGGACAGAGCCTTCTCCATCGCTGCCCCCTCCCTCTGGAACTCACTCCCAGAACCCATCAGAGACTGCACTGACCTCACCACCTTCAAAAAAACTCACAAAAACTCACCTCTTCAATCTGGCTTTTCATGTGTTTGTTTTTGTATTATTCGACTTTAACTTTAACTATATATGTATTTGTTTTTCCTTTTTTTTCACTATATCTGTAAAGCATCTTTGAGCACCTGGAAAAGCACTAACAAAATAAATCTATTATTATTATTATTATTATTGTACACTAGATGGTGGCATCAACCTTCCTTCATTACTCTGTGCTCCACTTAACAAAATGGTAAACTCATAGGTTGCAAAAACACGCCGAAGTTAAACTGACTAACAACCAAGGTTAAGGCTGTGTTCAGATCTAAAATGTTAAGTAGCAATATTAAGTTGAAATCAGCAGGAAGTCCGAAATGTAAGTCTGATGGATGTTTTCAGACAGTGTGAGCTGTGTGGCGGAGCAGTGCTACAGTGAGGTGGATGTGGGGTGGGGTGGGGGGGTGGCAGCCTGCCTGTCCCTGTTGTTGCGGGGTGGGAGTTTCCAGCTATACAGCTGAAGGGAAGCACAACAGGATGTCCTTTTCCTCATTCCTCAATGATAGATGACATACTCTGGGTATGTGTGTGTTGCTTTGTTTCTCATGTGTAGGTTTGTATTAAATAACAATGTTTCAAATGTTCTTTGATTTCCTCCACTTTAATATAGTTACTGTTCAATTTATTAATATTGCACTAGTTGTCAAAAGGACACCCTTAAACTGATTCTTGTAATAAAACTTTTTGATGATATTTCATACAAAGGGGCATGATTCACGACTATGACTGACAACATCATATTATTAGTTTATTCTTTATTTTATTATATGGCAATTATTCCATGGTTTAAATGCTGTCTGGAAATATGTCAGGGGAAATATCCGTTGAATATTATTGTGCAGAAGAATTACATATTTATTTGGGCTAAAAAAAACGAAACAATATTTTAAAGTTTATTTCCAGATTTGTTATAACTGGTTGTAAATTCCTTGCAAATCTGCACACGTTTACAGATACAAATGGTATAATTATTTGTCTACAGCAATGATTGAACAATAATGTTTTTCATTCAATAATGTTTGAACATGTTATGTGTTTCATTGTGTGGAAGAAATCTCTTTCCTGTTCTTGTCATTCAATTATTTGTGACAATGTATGTTACCTCATCTTGTAAGTGATAACATATAAGTCATCTCTCAACAATTTGAAAAAAACCCACATTTGAGTAAAGGTCATAGGAACTCAAGGATTTAACTACAGGCTGTTTTGTGTAATTATCCGACAGAAAAATGTAGAAGTTGGAAAATACTTATTTCTGTAATGTTTGACATTATTCTTTTTGTTAATAACTCCAAAGAAATAGTTGAATTGGAAAATACCTCAACGTTAGGAGACTTTACTCACAGCATAGAAAACAAACAGTAGTAAATAAACCCAGATTAGACAGATTTATTTGTTAAAGCAAAGTAATCTGAATTGAAAAGTTATAGCAGTTCAATATAAACATACAGTTCCCCCCCTTAAGTAATCATTACATTTATTTTAGACATAAAGTGGTTTGGATAATCTGGATAAACTATGGTTTTGTTTCTAGCCTTTGTGATGGTCTGATTATTGTTGTAGTGGTGTTGCCATGTTTCCAAATAATTTGTTGGGCACACTGATAAAACATGTAGAGATGGCATTAAAAAACTGCAAAACAAGACTTAATTTGCAACGTGTCATTGTGGGTTCTTACCCTGTAAACCAGGTTGATGTCAGCAGTAACAGTAAACCAAGACAAAGCAGAGGCTAAAAACCAAAACACTGAGCTGAAAGACACTGAAACTGAGATTATACATTCTGCATCTGTGCATTTTTGAGTCCATGGTATGTGTGACATTAATTAAAGGGATATATTCACAAGTTTTTTAAATACATTTACAAATACAAACATGACACATAATGGAGACTTGTGAAATGGGACACCCAAATAAGCTATAGGAAGCTTGAGAATAGGCGCCCAGACAATAAAACATACAATATTTACATATATCATTAATAAATATAGAATTGAGAGAGCTCATTTATTGTTCCATTAAAACCCCCAACATACCCCACACTGCATTTCAGAGGAAAGTCAACTTGTGTCCATGCGAACATCTAAGTAAGATCGGGAGTTTAACCAAGATTTCTGCACAGCAGATGAAAAAAGAATTAGGGGATCCTTCTTTGTGATTTTGTCACTATGAGCATTTGATCCGAAAATGGATTAGTGCAGCTTAAGATCTGTGTCTGTTGTTGTCCATATATTCTTTGGACAACAAAGTCTTTCCTCAAATGTACTTCATCATGGTGGGTAAATGTGAACAGCCTTCAGAGCGTCTTACTGTTAAACCTTCAGAGGGTCCTGATCCACTGACACTTCTCCAGCACAGGTCATCAGAGGAGGTGCATGCAGCTCTTAGTGCAGCTCTATGAAGGAATGAGTGTGACAGCTGCTGGGGGAATCCTACTACACTATCAGGTCACATGGTACACACAGACACACACACTCTATCCCTCTGATCCCTCCACCCCTCCCCTCTGTCTCTCACTAATGCTGTGTACAGTGAGGGAGGGGGAAAGCAGGAAGGAGGAGGAGGAGGGGGAGCAGCTGAGAGAGAGAGAGAGAGAGCCAGAGGAGGGAGGAAAAGGAGAGGCAGTGTGTGAGCCCAGATTACAACCCAACACATACTGGAACGGGGAGGACCGGAGCGTGAAGGACAGAAATAAAAGGATGTAACCTGCCCTGACTCTGCTTCTGTGTCAGGAGGAAAATAAGGGAGTGCATCCAGTTTGGCAGAGGGCGGAAGAGTGAGAAGAAGGGGGAGAAAAAGGAGTATTTCCAAGAGCGCTTCAGAGGACGGTGCTGTCACAGGAGGGGAGGAGGTGATGTGAGCGATCGTGGGGGTTTGCAACGCACCAGAGACACGAGTGGTTCAATCCTAAAGTGTGTGTGTAAAGGGAACTCCCCCCACACCCCCCTCATCATCAAACAGCATCCACCCACAACCAACCTGAGGTTTCACAAGCCATGCTGAGGACCAGGAGCAAATCCTGCTGAACACCATGGCCCAGGTGAGGACACACACACACACACACACACACACACACACACACACACACACACACACACACACACACACACACACACACACACACACACACACACACACACACACTCTAATTCTCTTTTAGGCATGTCTGCAGGTCTTAAGAGAAACTACTGAATGTGAATTGTTATTGTTGTGTTCAGTTTTGTGTTTTGGCTTAACGTCTGTGAAACCATGCCACAATCATGAAACAATGAATCATGTTTCTATGCTTGATTATTGCGATTAAGCACTCTTTCAATCCATGATGAGAGAGCCCTAAAGTTGTTCTGAAATTTGAATTCTCCAACCTTTTCCGTTGTCTAAAGGGATATTACATTTTTTGAACATTTTACGACGTCAGCTGAGAGCCGAAGTTGCTGTCAACTTCTGTGGTACGGAGAAAGTCAAACTGTACAGACAACATTGATATATAGGTGCCATTTTCTATTTAGCAGTAATTATGAACCATTAGCTCCTCTACACCATGCATCATACAGGAGATTCAGATTGTGTTCCACCTGAAAGACCTTCAGTTCCCTCAGATGAATTCCTGGCTGAAGCAACTTTAATTCAGCCAGCACTAACTCCAGCAGCAGGATTCTGAACGTCATACAGGTCAGAACCATCAGCCTGCAGTGATGAGTGACTGACAGGTGCTCTGAGGTCACTTCCTCCTTTTCCATTTTCTGCAGGTGGCAGCCAGCGTTAAAGTGCATCGTCAATAAACTGAGATCTCCGATCTGCTAGGGAGCTTTGAAGGAAACCCACTGACAGAGAAGAAGGAATTTCGTTAAAAAAAGTTGATGGTTGTCCATACGGAATGAATTTGAAATCAAGGCCTGTCTTTAATATATACCTGCTTAAACAAAGGCCTGTAACCCTTTTGCAGTTGAGGTCATTTGTGAATTTAAAATAGTCCGATTTCGGATGTGAAAGTGAGTCTTAGCATGCGAAGATGTTAGCAACGCTAGAGTCTACACATCATAAGTTCAAACACTGCCATGGAAATGTTACGGCCTCAATAAAGTCAAATCCACATTAAATCATTAAATGTGTCGGCCCCAGATTTGATGGGCGCTTATACATACAGTAGTTGTAGAATTACAGACTTACTAACAGACACTTTTTTAAGGTTTATATGTGAATAACCTAGTATTTAGTGCCTAACATTACATGTCCTTTTGTTAGAGGTTTTTATCCAAAGCGACTTACATACATTCAGTACTGTGGTCAATCCCCACAGGAACAATTTGGGGTGGAGTGTCTTCCCCAGGGACACAACGACATGCTG
>NW_011341465.1:0-2155 GCF_000735185.1 Notothenia coriiceps
AAATCGTCGGCATTGCAAAGTTGCATTTTCCCTGTTGCTAAATATCGTAGTGTTGCCAAACATTTTATTTCCGGACTAATCGGGGATGTTATTGCATCCCGCACTAATCTCACACACACACACACACACACACACACACACACACACACACACACACACACACACACACACACACACACACACACACACACACACACACACACACACACACACGGTTTCAATTGTTGTCAGGCCATGATATGCTTCAGGGGTGAAAAGACATCAAACATTATGAAAAGGTTTCCGTTTCCTAATGTTTCATTGTATTTTATAGGTTTTTATTAGGGGTACACCGAATGGGAAATTCTTGGCCGAAACCGATAACGAAAATAGGAAACGGTTGGCCGAAAGTAGAGTAGAGATAAGAAACTCTCACCTTCATCACTTTCAGTTTTGCGCTCCAATTAGGGGGGACAGCAGAGAGAGGTTTATCAGAGGCTTGTGGTTCTAAAACAACATAATCACAACACATATTATAAAATGTGTAAAGAGTGTAATGCTTTCCACTCACTAAATAACTATCTGCTAGGATAAAATGAAATGACACTTGAACATACAATAGCTGCATTGGCTAAACATTAAAAAAAAAATCATATGGAGGTCATTAAAAAAAAATCACATTCAGATTTGGGGATCTTGTGTTACAATTATGTAGAAGACTGATTCAATACATTTAATTGTCATAGCCCATAACATTCTTCCTAATGTTTTAAAGAATTTAAACTAAATAAAAGAATGGACTTAAAAGAATCAGTGCACTAAAGAGTGTTATGATCAAAGACACAATCATTAAATTAATATTCTGCTGCCCTCAAGTGGCCATACTAAAAGCCAACAGACTCAACTGCCTTTTTGATCTAAGAAAGACTTGACAAATTAACCAATTATCTCACGTGAAATTATCTTCTTGAGTCCTAGAAAAGTCTTCGTGACTTTGTATAGATACAAAAAAAATGTCAATGCAGTTTGAACAATTCTGTTTTAAGAGTTTCAATAAGACACAACCTGATGGATGTGATGAAATGTATTTTGGTATTGTATTCAGTAATATAAAATGATGGATTTGTTTTAGACAAATACAGCATCTGGTAAAATGTAGTAGCTATATTTTGTAAATAATGGGCAAATACACTGGACTGGGTCCATCTTGTGTTAATACCTCTGGGTAGGTACTAGTCTTTATCTCGGATAGGACATGGTCCACCTTGTGTTAAATACCTCTGGGTAGGTACCAGACTTGAACTTTTTTTTTACACTGGACTGGGTCCATTCATGTTAGTCTATGTGTTTGATGTGTTAAACCGGCGTTGCCTGGTTTAAGAAAGCCTTTGAAAAAAGCATGTTAGTCTGTGTGTTATAAGTGTTATGAACTGGCCTTGTCTGGTTATATTTTTATTGAAGCTAGACTACAAGTAGGATGGTTTAATTTTTATTGAACTCAGTCTCCAAGCAGTGTGGTTCTTATCTGCACATGCTGAGTGTTCCCATTGTTCTCCTTCCCTTCACCAAGGCAGGGCTGCCAAGTTTCAGTAAAAAGTAGGAGTGAGACTTTTGGGGGAAGATGCGTTCGAAAAATATGTGGCCATTTTTAACGTCGATTTAGAGGAATATCTCAATTTAAATTAACATTAAGACTGTTGTGGTGTCTTCACCCCCATGCCAGCTGCTCTCCCTGCACCGTCGGTTTCCTCAAAGTGCGTGAAGTGCGCTGCTCGGCTGTGCACCGCGTATCAGCTGCTCCGTCTGTCTTGTGTTTTGTTTTTGTTTGTTTGTTCTTGGGCTAATTATTGTCTAAACGTTATTTGTCTGTATGACACATCATTTTTGAGGGACCATGCTTTTGATCCTGTGGATTACTTTTGCCTTCTGCGGACCATGTCTGGCCATACAACTTTTCAAAACACACCTGAGCCACAACACGAACAGGTACGGCGAGGAGCCCCGGCCTCTACGCTGCTACAGCCGAGAGGCTATGCTGGAGCTACAATGCGATCGGCCTCCTACGAATACACCAAGCCACCTGTGTTCTTCGCTATTGGATGACCTCCCTCGGGAGCTGCTTAGACACATCAGGAAAAAGAGACGAGGAAGGAGGGGAGCGTTCGGAATCGCCTAC
>NW_011341466.1:0-2486 GCF_000735185.1 Notothenia coriiceps
AACAACAAAGATATAGTGGTTGGTCAGTGTCTGTGTTGCATAAAGGTAAGTTTACCACAGTACATTGTGCAGGATTTGTGTACAGTTATAGTATGCAACATGCCAACAATTCAATTACAGTAATGAAGTAAATACGTTTCACACAACAGATATAAGCACTGATATATCATGAGAGTATTCTTCTTTTTCCACGTCCTCTCCCTCCAGCTCTACCTCTCATTCTTCCTCCTCTCTCTCTCAGCCCAGCCCTTCCTCTTCCTCTACCTCTTGCTTCCATATTGGCTTCCATTGTTGCTGTAAGAAAGCACTCACCTGTGGTCTTTTTATAGTGCTAACATCCTGATTGATGAACCAACAATTATACTATCACGTGTTTGGTCAGGTGGAACGTGTTTCTTGATCATTGGTCCATGTGTGAGGCATTTTGAATATCAGTGTTTTAAACCAGCTAACACGTGACTTTATGTCAGATTCCTGTGTCTTACGTGGAGAAACGTGTGCAGTGGTTTGCAAATTGTGTTAAAAGCTGAAAACGTGTTTAGAGTTTTGGAGATTTGAGCCGATGTTTTGCTTTTTGAGTGTCAGTTAAAATAATTGTGCTTTATGTATCATTTTAGTGTGTTAGCAATCGAAAAAAACTGTAAACTATTCAATACAGCCCCCCATCCTCAAATCTGACATCATGAAGGTGTGGGTGGGAAAGGGGATTTCCAAAGCTATATGACATCAGCTCTGTTGGATTATATTGGCTCCTTTTGGAGTTTAGGCCACACAAACGGCTCTGTGAGGCTGAACTGATGCAGAGCGGCACTTTGAGCTAAAAGCTTGAGTCGGACCACTCAGACTGGAGGGGCAGGGGGTCAAAGAAGTCAAGATCCTTAATGGACACTGAAATCAACACAACTTGTCCTTCACACAACACTGGGTCTAAAAGAAGAACCAACAATGCATGTTTTCCTAAGAAGGTTTTAATATTGTAAAGCTAGAATGGTAGAAGACATCTTAATAGCAGTATATCATTTTTTTAATCAAATAATCCTCGCATCATGGTACATTTTAACTTTCTCATAAAGTACAAAACAAAAAACCTTTCATGAGTCATCAACCATGCAACCAAAATCCCCTGTACCACTCCAACCCTCAGACAATCTTCATGTGTTCATTAAGGACCCTTCACAGCCTCTCACCACTCCTACCAGGCTGCCGCAGTGCAGCTCTGGCCAAAAAAAACAACCTTCCATCTGTACTATTCATTTTTGTTAAAGGCCAAATAGACGGTCACTCCTTCTGAATGCAGCTTTGCATCACATGGTTTGTGTTTTTCATTTAAGTTACGAGAGACTTTAACCTAATATCATTTGTATCATTATGTGATGGACAATACAGTTATTGTTATGGCTAAATGTTCACATGCTTATGTTTAGCAGAAGTGATGCTTGCTATGGTTTTACTCTTTGCTTAGCATGCTTAGATTTGATCATTTCAGCTGAGTCATGAAGATAATGTCATTAGTTTTGTTGGTATTTGATAATAAACAATAATATGGGAAATATAAAAATGTTGACCCGATTATGACTCTAGATCAGGGGTCAACAACCTTTCTAATATGAAGTGCCATTTAAAAAAAAAAATTGTTATCAGCGTGCAAACGCTCGTCAACTATCAGCAGGAGGGCGGGGGAGCCTCGCTGCGGGGAAGCAGTGTGTGGACCTGTCAGCGCAACTTACATGATGCCGAAACACATTTAAATAATTGGTTTAAACGGCATAATAATAAGGACGATCGTCCGTTCTGTGATTCTCCAGAGCACACATGTTATGATATTAGGGTCATGCAGAGTGAGATGAGATCTCTGTCCATTTAAGAGAGAGAGAGAGAGGGGTGTGGCTTGTGCATGTGTGTTTGTGGATGGTAGAGCGACAGTGAAGGAACGTGTGTATGTTTCTGGAAGTGAAACAAGGAAGCAGAAAAAAAGAGGTGTCTGTGATGTATTTTGTGAAACAGAAAAACAACTAAATAAATACAACGGCCTCCCAAGAAGTGCTCGCCTCTCTCCAGTCATTTAAGCTAAAGTGGGTTATTGAACCTGAAGCTTGCTGCTTCTGCCCTCCTCGACTACGGTCGGGGAGCCGACAGGAAAGTTCAACACACAGATGGCCAGTCCGCCCCTTTGTAGCATATTATTTCGCTGAGAGATGAGCAGATCGCCACTGGGTTTTCAACTAAATACACAGCCACGCAAAAACTGCGGCATTTGTACAGCTCCTTATGGGTAGGCCTACTGCAATTTGTGAAGTGCTTTCCTCCGTGGTGAAACGATCAGCACTGCGGGGCTGCGTTGCGTGCATGGCTTCCTTCTGCAGGTAACGGGGAGCGCTCTGGCGGCGATCTCGTTCAGGATCCGAAAATACAATTTTAATATTTTGCACACTTATTCCACTTATTCCTAGTGTGCCACTGGTTACGGTGCCGCGTGCCAATCTTGG
>NW_011341467.1:0-5810 GCF_000735185.1 Notothenia coriiceps
CTGAGTACCGGCACCTTGCCGGTACTCAGTAAGAAGTGCCGGTACCACATGGGTAAAAATCAGAAGTGCCGGTACTGCGTACCGGTGAGTACCGGCCCAATTCAAGCACTGGGTGTGTTTGAATGTGAGACCAAGTGAGCATAGCAACTACAAATGGATAGTGAGCATTAAGGACAGACAAAGAGGACCATTCAGAAGAATAACATTGACAAAAAGATGGAAGAATGAAAGAGAGACAAGCAAGAAGAGGACAGATGTGAAGACAGTGAGGGAATGAAAGTGAGAACATTTCTATGAGAAAGTCAGCATGTGAATGTGTGTATGGGAAAAATGCTATTGTGAAATATTCAGTATGATGGAAGAATTATAGAAGATAAATCCCTTCCCTGGTGAGAGAAAAGGAGGAAAGAGAAGGGAGGAGGAGGAGGAGGAGGAGAGGAGGAGAAAGGAGCGGTGATTGAAGTTTTGGATAAGAATCATAAGGATGGAGATCATTTCAACAGAGAGGTGTCTGCTGTGAAGCTTTGTGTAGGAATGTCAGGCCCCTCTATTTTTAAACAGTGTGTGGGTATACTGCTCACACCTTATAGCATCCAGTACACCTGTGGAGCTGACTGGAGGTGAGCGTGTGTACAATGTTCTCCTGGCGTACAGTTTTAGCACAAGAGTCTCTGTTTTATCAAAGGCTGGAATGGAAATGTTCTTTTCTCTATGGGTCAAAAGTGCACGTGTAACTAAAGTTCATGATTCTAAGGAGCTGGCGTCTTTAATGCCTCTAAGGATACATTTTGCTTTATTGATTGCAGGTCCTACATGTAGGTAATGGCTGTCTGTTTGAGGGAGGATGCTGAGGAGAAGGGAGTGAAGAACAGGAATTAGACATCTAGCTGTTGGACTAACACTCAAACTTAGTTAAGAGGCTATACACACAAAGAAATGAAATGTCAAATGTACTTACTCTAGTCATGTCAACCGGTTGCACGAAACTAGGCTAAGTAAATGGAAAAAAGACAAGTTATCTTACAGTTATGTTGTATTTGCTTAACGCAGTTATGTTGAATTTACATACAATTTGCATTGATTTACCTAACACCGTCATGTTGTTATTACTTAACACAAAAAGAGTTCCATTTATGTTGTAGGATTTTGTTTATTGCACTTTATAACTTAATCCAAGTGGCTCTATCAATAGGGTTGTCACTTTGTTTCGGACTGGAATTCCTCAGCAACCATTTGATGGACTGGCTTAACATTTTGTACAGATACTTATGGCTATCCTATTGCCTCAAACATTCACTATGAGATGTACATTACCACTTTTAAGGGAAATATGAAACTGCAGTCAGCATGTCGTTGTGTCCCTGGGCAAGACACTTCACCCCCAATTTCCCTGTGGGGACTGCCCACAGTACTGAGTATGTAAGTCGCTTTGGCTAAAAGCGTCTAACAAGTGACATGTAATGTAATGTAATATGTTTTGACTACTGCAGAACTACTGGATGGATTGCAATTAAACTTCCTGTCAGCCTCGCAATGAATTTTAACAACATTTAACACATCTTTAGTTGGGCCTAGTCATATTATGGTGCTGTTAACATGCTGACATAAGCATTTAGCTCAAAGCACCTTAATGGACAGCCTTACAGAGCTGCTAACATGGCTAATAAACAATCTTTCATTCACTGTGTTCTTTGAGGGGCCAACACTGAACCATGAAGGTGGCACCTGTCAATCAAGCCAGCCTGTCCCAAAGCATTCACTTCCCTTTAAGGATCAAACTTTTCGCTAGCAATAATCACATTTGCCATAAATAAGTTACATAATTTTTCAAGAAAGATGTTGGCAAGTCATTTCTATTTTCATGGATCAAACCACTTATGGCTGTGTGAATAACAGTTTTCTCCAACTTTAAAAGGTGCAATGTGCAATTCTGAGGCACCTTATCTACATAAATCGTTGTCAGCATTTAATCTCTACTATTTTATTCATACAATTATAATTTGCCGCTGGAGTGTCTCACTAGCCCCTTTTGAAGAACCAAGTGATATAACAAAACTGAATAAATAAAAAACCTTATCCCCTGAATCTCCTCCTAGAGCACCATTGTGTTTTTTTTAACCAAATATCTCACAGAGGGGCGTGGGGAGTGGCTCCTTATTTTCATCTAAAGTAACAGACAGAGAATCAGCACTTTTGAAACAGGGCTGAAACAGAGGGGATTATGGGATGCTACAATGCATGATCTGTTTGGTGTTTGGAGCCAAACACTTCAGAGACATATTTTGTGTATATCTGAGAACTATAATATATTGATGAAAAACAGTACAATAGGGGACCTTTAAATTCGGACCAGTATATATGTGACACATTGCAGCCTAAAGGATTGATGGTTGTATTAAACAAGGGTTTCAAATGCCCCTAAATGACATGGCCTAATGCATTTACTATACAATCATGTACAAAATCACATTCATATACACATCGGCTTACACACAAAAACACAGAGCAAAAGGCTCTATAAATACAGTGTGGAGGTAATGTTCATCGTGTAAAGTAGGCGGATTAACTGGAACCAGGTCAGAGCAAAGGCAGAGCATGCTTAGATTTTCTCCAATTTAGTTGCTTTTTCCTCGCCATTTTTACTTGCTGTTGCTTTCCTAGCTTTCTTTTTGGTGAGGTAAACTGGAGTGGTTATTTCCTTAAAAGACCACACATCCTTGCACCCCCACCGACACTTGTTTGCCAAAGTCTCAGTAACATGTCTCTTCAAAGCATTAAGACCACCTGTACATTTTCTTAGGGTTGTTGTATTTTGTGAGCAGATTATCCATTAGTTATGCTGATATATTTAATTACTTGAATGCATATAAGCGTGTGGTCATATTATATCGTAATGACAAATACTTATTTTACTGTAGTGAAAGAACAAACCATGCACACTGATCATACAATTAGATGGCAGTTGGTTGTTTGTCCTCAATGAAACTGTAAACTCATGAGTTTGTGCTTCATGAATGAGCGAAACCAACAATATTATCCACTGCTGCACCAGATCTATTTTGGTATTTTGTTAAAAGACAGAGAAGACCATATCTCCTGTTTTGCAAGCTCCTTTTAGATCCTGCCCGAGGTGCCTAGGCTGCTCTGGTACTGCATGTACGAGCATCTGGCATAAAGTGAGAGAACAAGTGAAGGAATGATACACCGACAGTCAGACTAGGCATCAATACCTTTTAAAAAGGTATCTCTTATTGATGGCTAGACCCATTTAAGAAATCAATGTGATGCCTCAGTAATGGTACAGACTGAGAACGAGAGAGCAGGGAGAAGAAGAGGTGAAGTGAAAAAAGGGCAAAGGCCAGAGGGTAAGGTAATGGAGAAGATGTGGGGGGATCAGAGGGGGAGAGCTTGCTATTAATTCCACAAGTCAGAGTAAAGAATGCACTTCCAACCACCTCAGTATTAAACTCATCCATCCTGAGAGGGAGAGAGAGAAAATATACAGAGAGCATGCGGGAGGAGGAAAATGAGAGAGAGAGAATCTGTGTCTGCTGAGCAGTCATCCTTCACCTGTAGCTAGTAGAGATCTTGTCTTGCATAATGCAATGTGAGGATAAAGCCTCCTTTATGACCAGCTGAGCCAATAAATCCGGATCAGTTCTGACCTCTTTTTCTTTTCCCCTGCTATGGAGCTGCTATTTCAGCTGCTGAACTCTCCACAGCCAACTCCTCCTGATTCCTATCTGTCTCTATGTTTAGTATCAGCCTTCACCAGAAAGGAAAATAACTTTTGACTCAATCCATGCAATTAACACAGGTGGAGAAAGTGGAGACCCTTTCCACTTATCTCCTCCCTGCTGATCCAATGAAAAAAGCATGTTAAATGTCCCTTATTTTCCCAGTATGTTTAATTGCCTGTATCTGTCTCCATCAACACTAACCATTCCCTCTGGTGCAAAGTCCCTACTGTAATTGTTTTCAATTAAAAACGTGCTGTGCCGCAACCGTCCTTAGCTCGCCTTAGCTACATAATATCGCTGTTCAGGAGAAAGGCTACCAGGAGTTGAGGGGAAGTTGTTTTGGCAGCCATCGTTACGATCCAAGGGGGAGCCACAGTCTGATAAAGCAGTGGCTTGTTGGATGCATCTTTACAACAGCTTGGGGTGTTACGTAATGGGGCGATGTAGCCGAGGATGGTGGCAGAAAAACAAATAAAAAAGTCCTAATGACGACCATAAAGAGCAAGCAATAAGTGACTGTTACTCATAATGATTGGTGCAAAAGTTATAATTACGTATGTCCTTCTTTTCTTCTAATCAGTAGAATTGATAGCAGGATTACATTCAGTTGTTTTGTGGGTTTCATTTGTACCTTTTAAGTCATTTTGTTTGATCTGTGTCCTAGCTACTGTTTGCTGGCCCAGTTTCTAGCCCAGTTTTAGACCATTTTTTTGCTGAACTCAAAGAAACAGAGAGCCAAAAGCTCCCAATTAATTTATTTATTCTGTCTGGACCAGCATGACGAAAACCCCCAATTAACAGGTGAGTGGACAGACAGGGGGAAACTGGGCCAGGTGGAGTATGTTAGAGGCTATTTAGAGGAAGGAAAACCACGCCAGGATTGTTTCTCCTCTCTCTGTTCCTAATGCCTTCCTTATAAAAGGCCACGGCAGTCACTCACACAAGATTGGAATGGACGAGATAAATAAGGCAAGGTGCAAAGATGACAAGAGAGGCACAGGGAAGTGAGAGATGACCTACAGTAAGAGGAAAGAGAAATGTGACAGACAGAGAAAGAGGATAAGATATGAGGCACAAAAAAGGAAAAACAGGGACAGGAAGAGGAGAGGGAGAATGACGGATGATGATGTCAAGAAAGAGAGGAGAGCATATACAGATCGCAGATAATGAATGCCACTTTAATGAAGTACTATTTTCTGTCTCTCCATCTTCATTGCCCTTCTGTCCCCTAATCTGTCTTTCCTTTCAATCCCCTCTGTTTCTGTGTTGCTTACAGTGCCTCTCTCTTTTTTTCTTTCACACTACAGTGCCATTGGGAAAGGATAAATCCTTACTAATTCATGGGTTCTCATCACATATGTATTTACGAGGCTTTAAATACTGGTTTATTCAGCATACTACGACAAAGCATAGGAAAAACACACCCTTTATCTGTGTGAGTTTTTGACAAGACACTTGAGTAATCACAGTTGTTTGAAGGAGATGCTCTCACTGCAATAAAATACAAACTACAGGGAATGAGGATATTTTTTAATGAACCAAAAGTATCGCTAAGCAGCTTTAAAGGACAACATTTAAACTTGTATTTCAATAAAAATACATTCATTTATTCCAAAATTATTTTAATTGTGTGTTTAGGTTTGACAATATTGAAATGTACCTACTGTTGAAATTGATTTAAGAAATATAACAATATAAGAAAATTAGCCTTCAAAATAAAATATTAAAAGAGAGATGGTTAACATTTGACTTTGAGCCTTGAAGGAGTGTGCCAATTTGGAAAAGATATATCAGTCTGTCAATATCATGGATGTATAATAGAGAGGCGAAGTCCCGTCCATCTACTTCCGACACATGGGACCTTATTTCCGAAAAAGTATGTATTGAAGTCAATGGGGAGAGAAAGATTATCTTTCGACCCCGTTTGAATTGTGCCACAAATTACACATATGATGTTTTTCAATCTTAAAAAATAATTTCCATGTAAGTCACAGTTTGTCGTAAAACTGTTGAAATATAAGACTATGAAAAATACGCAACTAGAAAGACTACAAATCCCAGAGTAAGTGA
>NW_011341468.1:0-3783 GCF_000735185.1 Notothenia coriiceps
AGGGGTGTAACGGTATCCGTATTCGTCCAGTACCGTCAAGGTTCGGACGTCACGGTTCGGACGTCACGGTTTGGCACATGCAGTCACACAACGAATACGCCTCTTTTTTATGAGTGGGAAAAAAGTCTGTCATTCAGGGAAGTATCCATTACACTATTTATAATCCAGGGGGCGGTATTGTGCCTAAAAGCTATTTGCCAGCTGCCCTTAAACAACAAATGAAGAACAAGAAGAAACACAAGAAGAAACAAAACAAACAAAATACAAGAAGAAGAAAAGTTAGTATGGCGATTTCAGATAACACACAGGAGCTAGAACACAAATGCTTCTTTTAAATCAGCTGTGTGGGGAACATTTCGGGTTCCCTGTGGACTACAATAACGATGGAGTGCGAGTGGTGGATCGGACGAGGAAACATGCTAAATCATATCAGAAGGCATCACCCAGATTTGCCAATCACAGGAGCCCGGCAAAAGACAACAGCAGTTCAACAGCTTTCCCCGCTGTTTTTAAGAAGCCAATAGACATGAAAGCCGAGAGACCAAAATAAATAACGGAAGCTATTGGCATATATATATTTCAATGGCTATGCGCTCTTGAAACACTTTCTTATTATTTATGATGTAATATTTTCAAGACATTATTTTTAGTTTTACAGCTTATTGAACCTTTTTGTTTGACATCAGCCATTATAGATAATCTGGGCAACTGAGTGTGTGTGGTACTGTTTGTGGTTTGTTTTTAACAGTGTAATACAGTTAGTTATTCAAAATGTTAGAGTTCCTTATTTTTAAACTGAAACGTGCACTACTGCTCAAAGATAAATAAGAACAAACCTTGAATTTTTTCATTTGGGACTTTTTTTTTGCTTTTTCTTGTTGTACCGAACCCGTACCGAACCGTGACCCCCAAACCGAGGTACAAACCGAACCGTGACTTCTGTGAACCGTTACACCCCTACGAGGAACACATTGAAATTGTGCCCAAATTCAACTTTTCTGAAAACATGGGGGCCTGAGGCAAAGCCAGAAGCTGGACCCGCTGTCCCCTGACCCTGAATATTTCAACCGTGTCCCAGTTCGGTGTCACGATAAAGCAGAATGCACAATAACAAGCTCCGTCATGGGACTGCTGACTTATTTAGCTTTGATATGAAGAAAGACAAGAAGAAAACTAACAAAACAGTGAGAGAAAAAGGAGCATATTTACAGAACAGATTTAGGGGGGATAGGAACGTAGTCTCTCAGACCCTCTCAACTTGTCTTGAATGAGGTAGTTTTTTAAGTCGATGGTCTGTTTAGCTCATGCTGCCCTCCGGCTGTAGCAGGCAGCTACAGTGAGAGAATTATTTATGAATACATCTAGTGTGTCCGACTGCACGCCTGCCAGCTAGCCCACCGGTTAGAACCACTGCACATGCACATTCTCTGGAGTCTGAGCCCTGACCGCTCACTGTCTGCAGAATAATAATGGAACGCTGATAAATATTAAAAATATCTAGTCTATTCTGTTTCACGTATATGCGACCACAGAAACTTAAAGAAACAAAACCCAGTTGATGTGTATTGTTTTTTTGCACACAATACCTATGCAAAGTAGCATCAAAGGGATGCAGCTGTGAGCTATTTCATTTGCTGTAAACAGCTCAGGGGGAAAACAACAGGCTGAGCTGCCATCTGCTATTAATGAAGTGAAAATGGAGTACAGTCTCTTGACAGAACACTGGTTGACCTTGAGGTCAGAGCAAACATTTGGAAAGTTCACAGTGTGCCATGCATGGGCGTATTGGCCACTTTTCCTTTTCTTTTCTTGGAATCAACCCAATAATGGTTTTCTCTGGCTCAGGTCAGGCTCTGTGACTCAGGCTTTATCAAACATGGAGGGCTCAGTCTGCAAATATGATGATTTGCCCAACGCACTTGGTTATTATTTTCTAAGCTACTTAGTGGATGCAAATAGTGTATCATTAAAAATCTTCCAAGTATAAAACAGCTTGTTTCCTCTGCAGAAAATCACTGAAAAACATTGGCTTTCTTAATACTGACACAATAAGCAGGTCAGCACCGTATTCAAGACCTGCTTTTTTTAAATATGACCATTGGCCAAGACCAAGTCGTTTTTATCTTTTAAAGACCTGGAAAGGGTTATTAACGCCTTTGTAAATACGAGGACTGGATTATTGCAACGCTCTATACGTGGATATGGACCAGGCGTTAATTAAACGCCTGCAGCTAGTGCAGAACGCAGCTGCGCGTCTTCTCGCTGGCCATAAAAAGCGTCACCACATCGCCCCAATTCTGGCCTCACTGCACTGGCTTCCAATTCGGTTCAGAATTGATTTTAAACTCCTTTTATTTGTTTTTAAAGCACTAAATGGGCTGGCTCCGGCCTATGTAGTCGAACTCCTCCATCGCTACACCCCAGCCAGAGCTTTAAGGTCGGCTCACCAGCTGCTGCTGATAGTGCCCAAGACCAGGCTCAAAACCTGAGGGCACCGATCATTTGTAGCAGCTGGCCCTAGGCTCTGGAACAGTCTGCCCCTCCATGTGAGGTCGGCCCAGACCGTAGGGGTTTTTAAATCAACACTAAAGACTCACTTCTTCTCCCTGGACTTCTAGTCAGAGCGGAGCACGACTCCTGACATTTCCCTGTGTTTGATTTTTATATTTGCTGTTGTAATTTATTGTCTTCTGTTTGCCATGGCAGTAAAGTGTTTTTATTGCATATACAGCACTTTGGCTCGACCAAAAATTGTTTTAAAATGTGCTATATAAATAAAACTTGATTTGATTGATAATTTACATTACGCTGCGATTATGGCCAATCAGTGGCTTTCCCCATTTGTTCTGTCACTGTTTGATATATACTGTTTGTTCGTATCAGGTTTATATTTTCTTTGGTTGTACCATGACACAAATTGTAAGGTTTGGTGATATAAAAATTATGAAATGCCGCCACCCAATTGAACAACAGAGGAGATTATATTGCACTTGATAACTATGCAAAAGCGATGTTTAGAAACCAGGGGCCGTATTCACAAAGGATTTTAGGGCTAAAAGTAGCTCCTAACTGGCGAATTTAGGAGAAACTCCTAAGCATAATGGGCGTGTCAGTCTTAAATTTAGGACTCCTAATTTTATTCACTAAGAGCAATTCACAAAGTATTTTAAGCCTAAAAGTAGCACCTAAGTCTGGGAGAGCTTAAAAGTCCTCGAGAGGACTCCTAACTCAGTAAGACCTATTCACAAAGAATCTGAAAATGGCTGAGAGACGAAATGTTTTGGAGACATTGGAAGACTGTGAATTGATCAAGAGATATAGGCTAACTCGTGAGGGTATCAAACTTGTTGTGGAATTAGTGCGGGATGCAATAACATCCCCAACTAACAGGAATAACCCGATTAGTCCGGAAATAAAATGTTTGGCAACACTACGATATTTAGCAACAGGGAAAATGCAACTTTGCAATGCCGACGATTTAGGAATATCGCAACCATCAGTCAGCTGTGCCATAAACCAAACAATCAACGCGCTCTCTAGACCACATATCATCCAACAGTTTATCCGGTTTCCTTTGGACAATCAACAACTACACAGGATCAAAGCTAACTTCATGGCAATGGAGGTATGCCCGGTGTGGTCGGTGCTATTGACGGGACGCACATAAAAATAATTGCGCCATCAAAAGATGAGGACGTGTTCGTCAATAGAAAGAAAGTACATTCCATCAACACGCAGATTGTTTTCATTCATCATGATAGGGGGACTTGAACGGCGGTATGG
>NW_011341469.1:0-5176 GCF_000735185.1 Notothenia coriiceps
CACCAACCTGAGACTAAAGAAAGCGTACCGAAGGCGTCCCGACTTTTACGTCCGCTACGTCGCCTGCGTCGGCTACGTCGCCTGCGTCGGCTACGCCGCCCGCCTACGAACACACCGCAAAGACTTCAGTCGACGAGTGGCAATAACTGTCCTTACCAGCAGGCAGCGGTAGTGTGTATTCGTCATTCAAAAGAGGCAACAGCCAATCAGAGTGATTTCTTTGGCCGACTTTCTTTGGCAGATTCAACATGTTGAATCGGCCGCGGGAGGTGTGAAAATGTGCCTTAAAGCATTGACGGTGCGGGACGCACCAACCTGAGTAGGGCGCCGTGAATGCCCGACTGCCTCTGACGGCCTCTGACTCACAAAATCGGGTAGGTGTGTCAGGGCCTAACACGCACAAATCCTATGACATCCATTTCTCTCACACACAGCCAAACGGTCCTTTTTCAAATTAGCCATGCTGAGTTATTTTCCATTGCTCCCTTCATCCCTTCTCTCTTCCTTGCTGTTTCTTCAGGCTTCTTATCATTCAAGCCCCCTGCTGTCACACCCGGAATATTCTCACGGTCTGTTCTCGCTTGCTTTTTAATCTTTGTTCCATAATTCTCTGTTTAATTTGCATGTAGGTGAGCGCTGCATGACCTATATCAAATGTAAAACCAAACCGATCATTTGTATTCCTGTTTCCTTCCTTTTTAACTGACCTGTCCACAGCTGTCCTGCCGTAGTGGACTTGTTCTGCTAAATTGGCAGAAACTGTATTTCACTGTGAGCGTGAAAGTCCAAAATTGGACATTTAGTGCTTAACATCCCTGATGGCAAACAGAAATCGCTGTGAACAAAATTGAGATGAAACTGTGTTTTTAGCCATTAATAAAATGGAAACACCATGTTGTGTGTACCATCTGAACTTTAAAAAGTATAAGAAAAGGCAGCCGTTAGCTAAACCGGCATCTATATAGGACTGGCTTGACAACTAGAATTACCACCTCGCAGTTGTACCCCTCAGAACTTTATCATTGTATCCTTTTGGAAATGTATCAATTCATCAGCATTAGCATTTTAATTATAAAGTTGTGGCCCAAAAGGAGTATTGTGAAGACACATTGAACTTGACCACCAAACTCTTTTCAGTTCATCCTTGATTCCAAGTTGTCCAAATTTCTGAGATATCACAAAATGTCTGAGATATCACAAACTGAAACTATAGTCGTCAACTGACCTTTCACTAAACCCCATAGTTTAGCAATCATAACTAGGCATGTTTAAGTGGTGTGCATGGGGCTGTAGAGGCATAAACTCCATCTAAAGAGTATGTAGGGTGATGTGTATTTGAGCCTTTATCCTATATAGTGTTTATTCGATTAAGCGTAAGGTGCAACCATAAGCAGGTTTGGCTAATTTGCCTATTAGATTCACTAGTGACCAGGGGTTTCATAAGGAGGAGGAGCTTATTAACTAAATTAATTTGTATTACGCTCAAATAAAAAAATCCTCAGACAAAGTTTGGTATCTCCCTTAGGTATGGGTATCGAGAACCGGTACTAAGTCAGTACCGGTAGCCAATTGGACGGTATCGGTATACCGTTAAGCCGCTGGACAAACGGTGCTGCTATCGGTATATGAATTACGCTGCTTCCTTAGTTTAAACAATTCTGGTTGGTTGGGAATCCTCATCCAGTGTGACGTATCCGGTTTGAGTACCCCTCTGATTGGCCACTGTGATGTGAATGCCACTCGTCATCTCTCCTAACAGCGCTCTTATTATTGTGAGACTCCCGGGGGCAGACACAACATCTTGCAAGAAACAGCGTCTCAAGGCTTCTTAACATTTAACAACCTATTATTGATACATACCCACTTAACGGGAAGAAACTCATCTAACAGACGATATTAACAAATTTTACTTACACGGAACAGAAGTCCAACACCAAGTCTAAATCAACACTTAGCGAAACGGGCTAACGGCTACTTTAGCACATAACTGGCAAAAGCGATCTTTTCTACGTCATGCTATATGCACAAACGACATATCACATGAAAGCTGATATTCCACAGACTCCATTGGTATAAGTCTCATCACTGAACTAGCAGCCAGGAAAGAGCAAGAAACAACTTCACTTTACGTAGCCATGATGATAATTATGTCTTACCTTTGCTGTTTCGTGATCAAAAGTTGTGTTCAAGGGCATAAAAACACTGCTGAAGGTTAAGCCAATGTCTCTGTGTGACTTTGAAATGATTACTGATAATCCATCATTACAATTATAAATAATAAACGCAATAAACGGATTATAATGGTTAGCCGACCGGAGCTTTCGGTTTAGGAGGTGTGCACGGCCGCACGCAGCGTCTCGTTTTAACTGACCAATGGTCATGTTTACATGGATTCATGAACTGCTCTTAATTACCGCCCCCCTTCCAGAGACAAACTGTCAAACACACTCATACCTGCTTGGTATGACAAAGTTACATTAAATAATAAATACAAATAAATTACAATAAAATAACTGTTGTTTAATCTTCGCATCTTGTAATCATGTCTATAATTTTGTTATAGTTCAAAGGATGTACTTGAATTATTATTATATATTATCATTATGTCAGTGGTCTAAAATGGTCTCACAATGGTGCCGACAATATTATCGTTAATCGCAATAATTTCCGGGAACATTTATCGTCCAACAAAATGTATTTTAATGACAGGCCTATGTAGGGCTAAATTTACCTACAGCAGCACTTAGGTACTCAAGTTTTCAGGTAGTCATTTATCATGGGATGTGCAAGTTAGAAGTCTGCCAAAGTTAACAGATGGCATGTCTGCATTTGTATGGTGATCCTTAATTTATAACTGCAGAGAAAGCATGAACCAACCACTTGTCTCTCTACCCTCTCGTCTCCCTGCCAGCCCTTATAGTGTCTCTGGGCTCTTCCTTCACTCCCCTCCCATCCCTTTCTTTCCATTAGCCTTCAGTCCTAAAGAGAGGCGAGAGGAATACAAAAGGGAAGACGAAGAGGCGAGTCCTCCGTCCTGAGTGCCAGTGCCAGCTGCTACTGCTGCAGAGACTATCCATCCAAACTCCGGCAGGCGGGGATGACAGTGTTTTGGAATTCAGCCCTTGATGCAAACTCCTGGTGCTATGTGATGCTCTACCCTAATAGTAGACAAATAACGCACCATTACAAGTGAGTGCATTCCTTATCCGTCTTGTACACAGATGGCAAAATGTATTTTCATCCTCCTGAATATATATCCACATTGCTGTGTATTAATGCATTAGAGCAGTCAAACTTGGCAAAAATTATGTTTGCAGTATAACAAAACACTTTAAATTTAAATGTATGCATTTGGTTCATGACGGCGTGTTCTAACTGGCTGCAAGTTTAAAGCATTGCAAGGTGGCGGCCTATTTTGAGCTAAGCTTTTGTTGGAAGCCCCGTTTCCATATATTTCTGTTGCTCGCTTTGAGACACAATGGAGGAGAATCGGCCGACTTGTGAATTTGAAATGCGAAGTAAACCTCGGGGAGCTAAATGCTTCCGACTTGCTGTTGGCTATATTTTATTTAATTGCCATTCAATTACCTATTTTCTGTTTAAGTACAATCGTAGGAAGAAAGTACTACTCACACATCTTTGCTTGTTACGTCTCCACTCTACTCTCAAAAGCACAGCTGATTAGTTATTAGCCTTTATTTTCACCATTATATATGATTTTCATATTTAATTACAGTTTTTTTACATCGACAAGTAAGTCCACCCAACAATTTTTGAGGTTAGCAGTGACTCTAGTGCAACCATTTGTAACATACCTCAGTGTAATTTAAGAAGCACTAGAGGCAGGGGCCTCAGTAATTATTTTTACCGCCAAAACATCAAGATAAACTTGAGTGAATAACTGGTGTTCTAGTCACATTTATCAAAATGCACGACCACCAATAACATAAGGAAAACCCAATACCAAAAGTCCGCCAATCTATGTATCTGTTTCTTCCATTTCAAACCGAAAATCAAAGACTAAATAAGATGTATGAACTTTCATGAGTTTATCATTAATCCGCTTTCCTTTCAGCAAGCCACAACATACAAGCTGAACTTGTTAACAAAAAACTGCTGTTTCAGTTTAATCTAAAGTACATGGATGCAGGAAGAGAAAAGAAGCATTTGATTACCAGCTGTAATTACCAAGAAGGAGCTCTGTTATGGCGCGTTTCCACTGCAGCGGGTAGCTCGCTTTAAGCGTGCCAAGCCTTGCGGGGCCCGTTTTTGGTTGCGCTTCCACTTGGCCTAGTTTTGGCCCGGGGCTACTTTTTCACCTTTTTTCTGGCCCGACTGAATCGTGGTTCTATCGAGGCCAACAAACAGGGCTGAGTCGGGCTGAGTTTGCTAAACTAGAGAGAGAATCGCTGTCAAGGGGGCTACAACTACAACAAGATGAACATATTTGACCATGATTTAATTGTAATACACGTTTCAAAATGATGCCGAAGTAACAACATACCGATACCGGTTAGTAAAAACCATGAATTAATGCTTTGACAACTCTGCAGACAGACGGCAGGCGAAAAACCTTTTAAAATGCGTGATTTTCTTATTATAGACACATGCATTTCCAAACATTTGGTCTACCTACGCCTTAAAATGTATTATCTCTTCGATTTACACACGGCATCTATTGCACGTCTGTCCGTCCTGGGAGAAGGATCCCTCCTCTGTTGCTCTCCCTGAGGTTTTCTCCCATGTTCCCCTTTAAACTGTGGGTTTTTCTCCGGAGGTTTTTCATTGTACGATGTGAGGGTCTAAAGACAGAGGGTGTCGTTTTCTCATACTGATATTCTGCACAAACTGTGCTGTTGTATTTGCTGTAAAGTGTCTTTACTGTAGGGTATTTTTATTATATGTACAGCCCTTTGGCTCGACCACAAATCGTTTAAAAATGTGCTATATAAACAGTGTTGGGCAAGTTACTTCCAAAATGTAATATATTACATATTACTTATTACTCTCTTTTGAAAGTAATAAGTTACATTACAATATTACTGTCTCTGAAATGTAATGAGTTACACTACTTTAGTTACTTTTTAGTTACTTTCACCAAAATAAACCGTACAAAAAGAATAAGCTAGGTTAATTTTAAATTAGCTGAATAGTAGTTTAGTTGCAGCTCATTATT
>NW_011341470.1:0-2655 GCF_000735185.1 Notothenia coriiceps
TTAAAACTAAACAACTTCTAACTAGTTCGCCTCATTCTGTTTTCATTTACTCGTTCGTTATCTGACCAGCTTCAATCTTGTAGGCTACTCACTTCGTTTCTAGCCCTCGAAAGGGTTTTGGAGGTTGATGAACGTGGGTTGTTTGGCTTTCTTGTCCGCAGCAGCAGAAAGCATTTTCGAATGTTTGAATGAATCAAAGTGGGTCGTCACCGTCGATTTTCTCTTATGCTCCAACACACAGTTGCACGGGGTGCAGAATAGTTTCCCCCCACTTTTTGCCCGGTCTTTAGTAGAAATGTTCTTCGGTAAATGAGATGGATTAGATTTTTTCATCTTGGTGTTTTCTCTATCGTGTGAGCTCCACACGTTCACTCTATACAGTGTTGTTTACATTCTGTGATGCGCGAGCTGATGACGTCACGTCAAGACGAGTTAACTTTTTTTCCCCTCAATTTTGTGTGGAAAAATGCGGGGATTATGCGGCCTTTTGATAAATATGCGGCCTTTTACAAATCTGCGCCATTTTGCTGATTATGCGGTAAATTCTGCGATCGCAGAATCGCGTTTTTCTGGAGGGTCTACTTGTAGCTGAGCAGTCAACCAAAATCAGGTGTAAGCAATCTCTCCTGATTGGGGAGTGGCTAACCAGGGACTTGAGTGTAAGGCCTAGGGGCCGTCACACTGTTAAAGTAAGTACGGAAGAGGATCAGGGCCACATGTGAATTTTTTATATTTTTTATATTATATATTTTTTTGTTCTATGAAAAATGTCATGTTTTTTTGGGGGGGGAAATATGTTTTTGTTTGGTTATGAAATGTGTTTTATTTTTATGTCTGACATTTTTCTGATTTGTATTTGTTTAGAATTTTTCAGATTTTTTTTTTCTTTTTCTGAAAGTCACAGAATTCTGACCTACATTTTAGAATTTCAATTTCAATTTTCTGATGTTTTATTTTTTTAAATATTTTTTTATTTTGATTCAGATTTTTTTTTGTGCAAAACTAATTCTGAGATTTTTCAGGATTATTTTCTCTCCCAATTCCGTAGAAAGTGTTAATTTCTTTCTGAATTTTTTTTTTTTTCCAGATTTTTTTGAAATGATGATGGGTAACTCAGAGCATCACTAAATTTATTAGGATCTAGCTTCTGGGAACATTGCATATGCAAAATAATCCCTTCAGTAGTTGTTGAGATATTTTGTAAGAGAACCCAAATTATCAATCCTTAATAAAAAATAAAAATAAAATGTTCCTAGTTTTATTTTTGTTTCGGTAGAGACACGTTGTTATCGTTACCGCAGTATCTTCGATTAGCATAAACAATATTTAAGAATCTCTTTTTTTCCCCCTGCCGCAGTGTCTCTAAACCTTTTTCAACTTCCAATGACGAAATGTTTGACCTGTCTGGTGTTAATTTCCCAGATCTCTCTCTCTCCAGATGTGACAGCAGTGGAGTGAAACATATCGTTCCCTCTCCGCCTCACACTGCTCCACTTTCTGTCTCCTCTCCGTACAAAGTGTTCGTCCTTAAAGGTGAGCGCTCAGCAGAAGCTCCCTGCTGTGAACCCAACACCTGCTCATTAATTATACAGCAGGCCGTCCTTCCTGTTCAAATACAAACATCTTTCACCAGTCAGACGCAACTGCTGTGAGGCTCAGTAAAGAGGACATAATCAATGATGCACTTTTAAATCAGGAACAACTGGAAGTGCCAAGGACAACGAGCGAGGTGTTAGTTTGAGAGCGCCCGTTGTTAGAAAATATATGAAACAACAACATCCTGCTGCTATGAGGAGTTATGAAAAGTAACAGAGTACATGGCTGGTTGGAGTCCGTGCTAAAGCTCATGTCTATAATTATTTTGAATTTTTTGTATTTTGAAAAGTCTTTTTTTATTTTGTATCTGAATTTTTTTAATTTGTTTTTGTCTAACTTACTTCCAGAAGGGGAGACAAAAGGCCTCAGCTTTTTAATTCAAAAATCATAAAGTGGTGTTAATATAAGGAGACTAACCTGCTGAACAAAACGTGTCAGTGTCATGAAGATTAATGGAAAAATGTGAGTGAACCAAGGAGCTGCTAAGTTCCGCGTCTGTAGTCCCTGAAACCAGAGGTAGAAGTACTCAGATCTTGTACTTGAGTAAAAGTAAAAGTACTCAGATCATGTACTTGTAAAAGTAGAAGTACTCAGATCTTGTACTTGAGTAAAAGTAGAAGTACTCAGATCTTGTACTTGAGTAAAAGTAAAAGTACTCAGATCTTGTACTTGAGTAAAAGTAGAAGTACTCAGATCTTGTACTTGAGTAAAAGTAGAAGTACTCAGATCTTGTACTTGAGTAAAAGTAGAAGTACTCAGATCTTGTACTTGAGTAAAAGTAGAAGTACTCAGATCTTGTACTTGAGTAAAAGTAGAAGTACCAGAGTGTAGGAATACTCTGTTACAGTAAAAGTCCTTCATTAAAAATGTTCCTCAAGTAAAAGTAGAAAAGTATTATCATCAAAATATAGTGAAAGTAGCGACAGTAAAAGTAGTCATTGTGCAGATTGTGCAAAAAAGTATTTCCACAATATATTGTTAAAACATATGGAATTGAGAGCGTTCACGTATTATTCTGAAGCTTTGCAACCCAAACACATGTCCCTCATGCATTTCAGA
>NW_011341471.1:0-10951 GCF_000735185.1 Notothenia coriiceps
CCCCCGCCTCTTTTACAAGGACCAGTGCACCTTTGACACAGCTATTACTTCTTTGAAATGTGATCTACACAGGGTTGATGGATGGGTGACCAAAAACTGTTTTGCTTTTGTTGTGGTTGAAACAGAAAATCATCACAAGCAACATTTGTTGTAAAGGGCTGATGCAGTTTTTTTTTCCATCTCTCTTCTTGAAACGGCAGAATGGAGTTTCTGATCCGCGTTGGATCCGTTCATAGGGATACTTTCATACACACTATGTTGTAAATTATTTGATTTAAAGCAGTACAGTAATTGCTTTATTTGCTTCCTGGCAAAAGCTAGAGGTGAAATGTTTGACAGGAAATGCTTCTATTTTGAAGTGCAAGTATGTATCCTGCTCTTTGTTTTCCTGTTAGTTTTATGTATGAAATGAATACGAGTTTATCGAGTGCATTTTCTACCGTTCTTGTTGGAAACTGCTGCAATAATATAGTCAAAATGTTCAGTTTGGACTAGACTCGCTTTGTTCTTCTTTCGAAGCTTCCACTACACAACACACTACAACTAAACGATTATTGGTTTGTTGTCCCTTGCTTGCAGTCAAATCTATAAAATAGCCATTACAAGCTGGGCCGGGGATCTGCTGGGGGCACCACAGCAGTGGTTATGATCATTGATTGTTGAGCAAAGACAATTTAACTTTCATATTTGTATTTGCTATGTATTTTCTCATAATTTCTATGGTATACACATTACAGGAAGTTAGCATTGGAGCTTTACATGGCTTCTGAGACACAAACCCTCTTGTAATGACCCTCTGTGGCTGCTGTGAGTGATAACATTAGAAGACATTGTACAGTACTTCTACAAACAATAGTAAGAGATTAACAATGTTTTGAGGTTCAATCATTTTATAATCTGTTACTTACTATGAACACATGAACAGAATTTATGTTAATATATTGGTTTTAGAGTTTTAAGCCAAACATTTCAGGTTTAATAAGCTGCTGAAGCAACACTGATATTGATACAAATAGATTTTTGGAGACAACTTTTCCAGGTTTATATTTTGTTGTTATCCCCGCAATAGCATAGCAACAGTTCCAGGGTCTGTTCTGTTGTTGGGATCAGAATGAAGGAAACATTTACACCCCTGGCCAGATTTATCATCATGGCTATGATCCCATGCAAGATGGTCTCTAGGTTCCGTGTCTTACCGAGTTGTATAGACCAGGTTTCCTTAATACAGTTGAAGTACAAAAATGTTTGCTTATGCATGTGAAAAAGGTCTAAAAAGCTTAAGGACCAATAGAAAACATAGCGGGTTATAGAGGCTACAGTCTTAACTGTAAATACAAAGCTTTGGTCAAGTTTATCCAACAAGGTTAAAAGACAGAACATGGAATCACTGAACTCAAATGGTGCCCTCAATGCTTCTCTGCTCATATAAATTAAGGATTTTAAGATTGCTCATGCGTGTAGAGTTGGCATTTGGCCAGAGAGAAAGAAGAGGATATTTGTTGTAATACATGCATAGGTCTGTCCAACCTCGCTGCATGTTAATTGATTTGGGATCATTGAATGGTAATTTAGCTTAAGAAACATGCTCCATTGAAGGCAATGTGGTGTAAGCCCTGCCTTATAACTGGAGGCTGTGCCCAAGTGTTGACAAGTATTTTTTAACTGCCATGTTTTCAGTTCTCATCTTGTCCTTTTTCTGAATGATATTAATACCACACAACACATCTGGTAGTCACTATAGTATGTTCTGCATCTTTGCTAAGGAACAGTTCGTCATTTTAATCACATTTCAACCTCCGGCTTCAGGGCAGTTTTAGCATTTTACGACCTGAATATATGAAATCCGCTCCAGGCTTATGTTTTCTCATTTATTTTGTAACACCATTTTAAAATGTGTTATACCCTATGCTACTTTTCTGTCTTATTATCTGAATGCCTTATTACCCTCGGTATAAATGTCCTTATCTTTAACCCTATGGCTGCTATCCTGCAGTTTCAAGCTTTGTGACAGCTTTGGGTCAAATTCCAGACCGCTGCTGGTGGCCTCCTTCTTTCCGGGTCTTTCCCATTGCCAATTTCCAACACAGTGGTCCAAGAATACAGCATGATAACACTGCTGACAATGCCCTAGTCAGCAGCTGCACCATAGGATGTTGTCATTTGAAATGGTGACACTGACCTGCGGTTTGATAGATGGATGCAATTATTACCAACCGTCCCCCCCCAGCTCACAGTCACCACAGTGAGTCTCACTGCAGGTCAGACATGCGGGGTGTTTTGTTAAGGGTAAAAACCCATCAAACCTATGTCATATTGTGATAATTAAGTGATCTGTTTTCCAATATTTTGTTTGTACACTGTAATATAAGTTTTTGTTTTTTTACAGAAATGGTTGACCAGAGTTAAATTGGAATGCCATTGTATTGCAATACAAATCAGTAAGTGCTAGTAACATGCATATATGGTAATCATCGTGTAAGGAGCAATTCATACTTCACGGGTCGATGTGTCTGACGGCTATATATTTACCAAGATGTCAAACTACCTAGGTTTTCAAACACATTTACATTCGTTTTGAAGCCACTTGTGATTGGTTTGTTCACATCAAGTCATTATTTGTATACACCCTTGTCTAAAAATGCATCATTCTAGAAACAGTTTTTTCCTCAAAAAACTTCTCCAGTATCCTCTGCCAAAAAACCATAAATTGAGATATGAAAGAATCTTGCCAAAAAACATTTTGACTGAAAAAAGATAAAAAGAAGAAAAACCTAATTATTTGGAATGTTTGGTGTCAATAAATGACTTGACAAAAAATAGGAAAGAATATGGCTTTATTTGGACCTTCTTTAATATTTGTTTGCAAAGTTGGGTGGGAACACAAAATAATTCAATCATGCAATATCTTCATGCTGTCAATCATCTAGAGATACACTTATTAAAAGCGACATATATTTCAAATTCGATCAGAAAACATGTATTGCTGTTGGTCATCTGAATTGTTTCTGGCAGAACACGTTAGGAGCAGAGAATTCAGCAGAGCAGTAGGAGGGGTCACTAGTGGATCCATTATTTGGCCAGATGTGCCAGACATGTCACAATTTAAGGTGTCACTCATGCACTGCAGACCTGCACAAACACAGCACTCGTGAACAGACTATAATCAAGGGTCTAAGTACACAGACAAGTTCCACCCCATGTTCCACACATGCACTCTCGAAAACACGAGTGTGATTTCATGAAAGGAGAAAGAAGAATTCTCCTGTTGGTTGTTTTTGGCTGAACAACATGAGTAAATAAAATAAATAAAAAGATAGTAAGTGAGACCCCTTGGATGGTATGTAACCCCAACCCTAACCCTTTTATAGATTCCTTTCAGTGATCAGATAGTACCAACCTTTCCTACTTTTCATGTGTTTCCTTTGTTTCAATCTGGGGTACAGAAGACTGAGTCCTTACAGGCAAACACAAGTACTTATGACTGTGGGTTTCTGACATATATCATTTTTTTATTTCGTCTTCTTTCTCTATTGGTCAAAGGTCAAATCATTAAAGTGTTTAATTGTGTTACAAATGGTTTCATGATATGTGTTGACAACAGTGTGTGTTTTTCAGACCCTCTTTTATGTATTGTTTTTTGTCATTACATTCATATGGGAATACAACATAATTTAGTTGAAATACAAAATAAACAAACAATCAAAGTGTCTTGATAGCTGCTTACAACTATAGTGTGCTTAAAAAAATAACTTTGGAAATTGAAGTAAATCAATCTTAAAGGGGACCTATCATACAAAATGCACTTTTGTGCGTCTTTTATACATGAATAATATGTGTCCCCGGTGTGTCAGGGAACTCACCAAGTGTCAGAAAACACAACCTTCTCTCTTTTCCTCCATACCTCTGTGTGAATCAATGTGAATCAGCAGTGGTGGATTATTCATGTGCACATTTTTTTTGGTATTATTTCCCTTTTTCATGACTAGCCTTTTTTGTTATCAAACTCCTGTATTAGTTTGTGTTACTACTGACATTTTGTCAGAGGTGGGAGGTAACTAAGTAGCCTACATTTACTAAAGTACTGTACTTAAGTAACATTTTTTGATATGGCTACTTGTGCTTGAGCATTTCTATTTTATGATACTTTGTACTTCTACTCCACTACAAATCAGAGGTAAATCATGTACTTTAACTCCACTACATGTATTTAATACCTTTAGTTACTTTAAAGATTTTGATTAATATTGTGAAATATTATCAACACTTGAATCAGACTTTAGTTACACCTGGAGTAAATTCACAAGCTACCCTGTATTAAAACTAGCTGCATCTTTACCAGCTAGGATAACACTTTAATGCATCAATAATTATAATTAAAAGGTATAATCAGAGAAGGGTCCTCTCCTGGCGGAGGGAGCCTCATCTGAATCGCAAACGCGCCGCAGTTTTGCCGCTGCGAGGCTCCGGCGCTCGCAGTGCACGCGCGTGCTCCACTAGCACCGTCCGTCCGTCCGACCGTCGACGTACGCGACACAGAGGGCCTCATCACATAACTTTGCGTGGGGCCACAAATTGGCCAGTGTATAATATACATTATTCTGAAATGGACCAAACTGCGTAACAATACTTGGACTTTCGGTACTAAGTATATTTTGATGCCAATACTTTTGCACTTTTTACTTGAATAACATTTTACTTTAACTTGTAGCTGAGTATTACTACACTCTGCTACTTCTACTTTGAATTAATTACAAGATCTGAGTACTTCTTCAACCTCTGCCTTTTGTACTTTTGCTATTCAATAAAAAATACAATAGTTATTTAACAGAATCAGTCAACATTTCAGTAACATTAACACTCTAAACATTGTATTGTAATGTTTGACAGTAACCAAACGCTTTTTCAGCTTTGCTTCTAGTCAATTATATTACTATCACAATTTATTTGCCCTAAAACACCAAAATCATTTGACCTTCTCCAGCTTCTATGCATTCTACTGTCGGTTAACTTACAAGGACTACAGATTGAGTCCATGCCTCCGTGCACTGCCCTGCAGAAATGATTGTTATGCTTCTCCTTGTTTTAAAGTCACAGACAGATTTTGCTCCAGCCTACACTGTTGACCTTCCCTCTCCATATGCCACTGTTCTTAGCCTGAGAACTGCAGACCAGTTGTTCTTGGATGTCCAAAGGGCCTGGCTGAAGACAATTGTCTGTCACGGCTCCAAGTCTTGAGGGCTGACATAGCCTTTAGCTGGAGATCAGGCCAACAACCTCAATCTTCTCTTTCAACTTTTTCATGATGCATTATCCTTGCATTTATTTCTCTGCTTTTCTATCCCTGCAATCTGCGAGCAACATATTGTACTGTTTGTTCTTCAACCATAGTAGAGTACTGTTACCTTTTCAATAACAATCAAACTGTGACAGAAGTGTATTCTTTTATTGATATTAATCTATTCTATAACAATGCTAGTGAAATAGAAAATGAAGAATAAATGCCATGTAATGATTTACCTGATTCAAATCATGATTTTTGTTTTCGTATCTGTGGTATTTGAAATAATTTTCTTCTCTGGTTGTTATTTCAGATCTTTAACACAACTAGTCATACTTGATGTCAGGAACAGATGGAACTCACTCTAGGAGCAGCCTTAGAAACACCTCTGCAAAAGGCAATAAGTAAAGACAACCTGAACGCCTAAAGGACGAGGACTTCCATAACTCTAGCATTTGTCCCGCCCATGATAATCACTTTCAATCTGTTACAAAGTTGTGAAAATTCAGTCAACAGCTCCTACCCATCCTTCATCCTGTGCAATCAGTATGAAGACATTCAAACCTACCTGCATGAGGCTTCAATAAAGGACCCTATGTTCTTTGAGGAGGACAGGAAGTTGAGTTTGATGTTCCAACTAAACACCTTGTCCTTCAGCTAATGGTCGGGCTCTACAAAGGCCTGCCTCCCATCCTCATGGCTAAAGATCCTGTGATTTTGGTGGTGGGAGTAGAGAGCTACTTAGCGATACAAATGCCTTAATTTTGGCATAATATGCCCAGGCCTAGTGTTGCCCGACAATTGCCAAATGTGTCAAAAAGATTGTGATGACAATATCAAAACAGAAAATATAGCCTATTCATTGCAGTGCTTTTAGTTGCTCGACCACATGCATTATTCATCTGACGTTTAGAGTTACGTTTAGTTGAACAAAGGTTTGCATTGATATAGATAAATAAAGTAGGTCTACTTTATCTTACAGGCGCTTTTAAACAAATAAGCCACAACACCTCAATCTAACTCTTCTTTTAGGCTTAATGTATTTTTCAGGTGTCAACAACAGGATGTCTCATGCATTTTTTGTTGGAGTCTATCCGTATTTTTTATTTGGATCTACAAAAATGAACTCAAAGCTTTGCTTTATTTGAAAAAGAAAACCAGAACATTTTAAACGTGCTTGTTATGATGAAGTAAAACAGACACAGAACAGGTGGGTGTTTTATGTACGACATAATCAGATTGAGACACTGTTCGGCTTTGAACCCAGCAATCTCAGGCACTTTAACTAACCACAGCACCTCTGTCATTTTCCCTGTACGTCTGTCATATCAGATCTGTAGTGATATGTCAAAAAGTTACAGATGTAAAAGTAAAAAAAACAAAAACTGTCTGTTTCCTCATTTTGAACAGTCAATCACAGCCACTTATATAATCTTTCTCTAAACTTTTCTAAGTATTTATTGTTCCTGATCTCAACCAATAAATGTAGATGTGACAGGAACAAAAATGACAAACCTCACTTTAACGATGTCTCTATAAGAATCAGGCACTGCTGTGCTTTGTTCCGGGATTTCATGTTCACTAAACAGAAGCTTTATCTAACTAAGCCACAGCACAGACAGGCTGATAAAGCGCATTGCTGATCCAGGCTCATACTAAATAACTTAATGGACAGCAAGCCCTCAACCTCATGCCCTCTGTGTTGCAATGAACGTGTATATGCCTATTCTTTGTAGAATGAGTGCTACCCTTTCGTATCTTAGGGAGGGGGGATTGTGGTTGAATCCCCTGCCAGGCCTCGGTTGTTTTCGTTTAGCGACTCCTCCGCTCCTCTCTCAGTAGCAAGGCCGTTGGTTCAGCCCAGTTGTACATGTTCAGGTTGTAACAGTGTACATTTTCTGCGTGGGTAAATGTCTTGCCTCTGACGTCTGTGTAGTAGCTCCCAACAGTCGAACATGTGTCGCTCTTGGGTGTGTGTGTGTGTGTGTGTCACAGGTGACGCTCATAAATGCTGATGAGTCAGTCCACACCTTACCCCCAAAGTGGTAAGCATAAGGGTGGCGCAGTTAGTTCGTAGGTAAAGAACATGTGCATCAGGTGGACGGATAGCAAAATAGCAACAGAGGGGCCTTGTTTATATACACTGCAAAAACTCAAAACTCCAAAAAGTATATTTGTCAAATTTCTAGTCAGAATACATCTTCACACTTGATATAAGACATAATAACTTAGGTAATAACAATGCAGTCAGATATAATGTCTTGTTTTTAGACATTGCATCTTAAGTGTCTTTAAGTCGTTAAGTCTCTTGGAAACATCTTATTTTGAGTTGTATCTCAGGGGAAACAAGTTTTTTTTACATGTCACAAGATCTACTGTGGGAGGTGAGACAGACTGTGACATAATCAGTGGAAAAGTGGACAAACATTGAGTACAAACTAGTTAAAATATAATGTTCCATTCTTTTAAACAATAATAATAATAAAAAGGTATTACATGAACAGTACTGGCCATCGTGCTTTTATGAAAAATAATTCTCCAAGTTTTCCAAGTCCATATTCATTTAACAGTGTGAAAATGAATTGGCCATAAGACCACCCCCACTCTGTAATGAACAAGGTTCAAGGCTTGGAGCAGGTTCCACAAATGAAATTATTCCATCTGTGACTCCTTAATATGGAGGGGAGCTTCAGAAACTTAAGTACTCTTGCCAGTAGGCTTGGCCAGTGATTAGGATGCATCGCATGGCATGTATCTCCCTTCTATATAAATCCTCTGACATTCTACAGATTGCGGCAAAATCTGAAATCTGAAAATACCAGCGCAGCAGGCCGTGCTGGGATTGACTCCTGCCACCCACTTACCACTGACTGACTGAAATAGAAAGAAGGTAGACACTTAGAGGAGAGGGGAGGGAATGACTGTGAATTCAAACACAGCTTGAAAAATTGGTTGATCATTTTTGAGTTGGATGTGTCCAACTGGCATTGAGTATTAGTGTGATTTTATTTCTTTTATATTAAATTTGACTTCACTTTTTAATTAGACTGTGATTTATCCACCTTAATGAGAGTCCGGTCAAAATGCCTCTGGATGTGGACACACAAGCTCAGATATATTTATGATTTTAGACAAGGTTTGATCACATTTGCTCTACTTTTCAGGTCATTATATGTGATAGACAGAAGTGGCATATGGAAAAAGGCAAACATAATACAATTTATTAAGCTGTGTGCTCGCAATGTTCCCTTTTATAAATCAAAATCCATTTAAAAATGTGCACACCTCCCCTTCCGCCCACAATACTCCCACAATTAACCATCAATTCCAAACCCTCATGAATATTAATATACTCATTGTTAGATGGGGAGAATGGCAGCGCTGTGAGTAACAAAAGAAAGAGGCTGATAGCTGGAGCAGCTTTTAATGCAGTCAGTTCATCAAATGGGACAATTCCTGGAATTAAACAAAGTGGTCAGACATTGCAGTGGATGCCAGAAATGCATTGTTTAAAATGTGTGTAGCCTTTTGGGCAACAACACTCAGTAGCAGGATACTAATACTGTTTCTCTCATTTTCACAGACTTTATTTGAGTGCAGTTGATAAAGAAGTGTTGGGTGAGATGGGTGGAGAAGATGTAGATTGTTTGGCAGCCAGTGCAGTGTCTCACTTTGCCCCTTGCAGCTCTGCCATTTACTCCCTAAAGCCATTTGCAAAACAAAAGCCGCCTGAATTACACTTGGTTATATACGCAATTACTTTATGCCTGCTTTTGATAGTTACATTTAGTGGACAGAGGCAGGAGTTGTGGAACAAGACATGAAGCAAACTGTCTTGTAAGCTAGGAATTTAACAAGTGTATTTGCGTCTATGTGATAGGTAGAATAGATCTTCTTAGCTATCAGGTCAAAACAACAGAATCTAGGCTGCATAGTACGAAAGAGACAGACGTTTCAGACGTGCCTAAACACATTTATTCAATTTTCTACCTCAGAAGTGATCTGAAATGGATGAGGACCATTAAAATAAATTGTCATAAATGTACAACGTGGCATCTGTCTAAAGTGCATGTACTAGCAAGCTTGTGTTTGTTTTTAATAAATCCTAACCATTCCATAGGAATTAGGAATATTAATGCTGCATGCCTTCTGTATGCAACGGTTGTAAATGAGGCCTTCAATGTCTACTGATGCCTTCAATATTTTTAGACTCACTATTGTTGCCGCTCAAAGGATGGCAAAGTCAATCAGTGCCACTTGAATATCTCAACAACTATTTAATGGAATTAGATATGTTCAAGTTACCCAGAGAATGACTTTGATGATTCACTGACTTGAAAATGGTGTATGGATTGACATTACTCATTAATGCAACTCCTGAAGATAAATTGTTATAACTTTGGTGGTCCCTTAACATCCTATCTAGTGCCATAATCAGTTAGTTGGTGTCCATTGCAGCATTTCTAAGCCCTGCCTTAGTAGGCTCACAAAGCTGCTAGGATTGCTGTACTATCTGTCTTGTTCACAAATGTTTTCAAAGTAGCTAACATTCGTCCTTTAAATGGTCATTTTACGATTGGTATTTGTATATGAAATCTATGTTAAGGATAAGGGGTCCCTTTGCTATCGCTTTTCATGAATTGTCTTTTAGGATCTTTGACTGGAGGAAGTAATATTTTATACAAATTGTGAAGCATGTTTGGTGTTTATGGGGCTGCGTTGATTTGAAACTATATAATAAGGTTGGTGTTAAAATTCATTTTTTGGGATATTTAGTTGCATATGTTTATTATGTAGTCCTAAGTATGATGTACTGACAGTATAGGAACAGCTAATAAACACACTGTAACAACAAACATACCCTTATTTATAAAAAAAAACTCTTGATGTAAATTGGAATAAACATATCTTGACAGTTTTTTCTTAAAATAGAACATTACATACACTCTAGCTGCACAAAGGTCAGGTTTGTTGAAGGTATGATATAATAAATGGATGATAAATCATATAATAAAATCTGAGGAAATCCAATCCTCCCAAAAACATTTAATCTCAAACTCTGAAAACATACATGTCAATCCATAATTCCAATCAATACATTCCACTTAAAGTACTAACAAGATAAAATGTTAGCATTATTTCTACTCTTTCCCCCTCTTTTCTCTTTGTGTGCATAAAGACCATTTATCTCATTCCCATTCCGCACCTTATCCCTGCTTTGCTGTTGCAATGATCCAATTTCTTCTCAGGAATCAATAAAGTTTCATCTCTCTTATTGAGGTATCAAGAGCTTTCAGTCATCTTAGTGGCGGTTCCATCAGTGACGGACACAAGTTCTTAAAAGGGAAGTGCAATATCTGCTTGATCGCATCAGGATGGAAGGACACATGAGACGTACCTTTGCCTTTACACTATCACCTCTATTACACTATCATGATGATATGTGAATGATTTATTTATTCCCCCTCTCAGGTGTCTCTGTAAATGAGTATCCTCTTCACTTGCTTCCATGTAAGCAGTTTTTCACTGTGGGCACAATGCACAGTAAGTCAAGGCGCTCATACTCATTAGTACACATGTACAGTTGCAAGAAAAAGCATGTGAACCCTTTGGAATTACCTGGATTTCTGCATAAGTTGGTCATAAAATGGAGGAAGCCACTGCTGTCCAGAA
>NW_011341472.1:0-2050 GCF_000735185.1 Notothenia coriiceps
TTACACATATGCACACATTAAGATAAAAAACAACACAACAATCAATATATACAAAATAACAGTCTGCTACAATAGCAACATTTGAGTAAGAATAATAGAAAAAGTGTCAACAGCAAACCGTATAAAACTTGCCGACCTGCAGGGGATTTAAGGTCTATCTCTAAGGTCAGTGTTAAAGTGAACAATAGTCGAGATGGGTTCAACACATCCTCCATGTTCTATCGGTCCATTCTGTAATGCATTCAGCCCTCCAGCTCTTTTCATCTTGACTTGACCCGACTCACAAAAGCTGTCTTTCTCGCAACAGAAAGCACAAGACAGTTAGATAAACAACCTAAGGCAAATACTTACTTTACTGAGTTTTTATGTTCAGCTGTTTATTTCCCATATCATTGCCCGTCTTACACATATTGTTATTTCTACTCATTCACTCTCTGGCATAGACACACACAATCACACTTGCGCAATGGCGTCGGTCAATTAATATCGAGCTGTCATGCATCCTTGATTTTGGAAAGTAATTTGGCTTAATTGAAACTGGGATAATTAGCACATAACTCGTCCCTGGTCCGTGACGGAGTGCCGCTAATCCAAGCCCATACATGCACCAGTGGACACGGGACTGCATATAATGTGTGTATATGGGAATAGACAGATATACTGTATACACAATTAAGAGGAGCAAAGGTTCGGTTGTAATTCTTTATGGTCTGTAGGTTGGGTAAATTGCGCTGGAGGATGGAGTGTGGAAGGTGGAACAGTGTCTCGCTGTGCAGCTAAGTTGTGATAATGAGCGACTCAGCTTATAGATTTCCATCCTTGTTTGGGCGCTTCAACCTTGAGTATCCATCCTATCTGTTTCTCCTTGACGTCCTCCTCCTCCATTTCATTTCCACTCCTTCCACTATATTCATCTCTTTTAGATTTTCATCAAATCAATATACTTCTATAATAAAGCCTGCACGATGAATACTTCCAAAGCGTTACATGATCATTGATACAAAGGAAAACATGAATTCTCTCTCTTTCTTTATGTCGTCTTATTTCTCTTGCCATCATATCTCGCAGTGTACACTGAAAAAAAAGGCTGTGGGATTCACATGATTTTAATATGAACATCGGTTGCACATATTAAAAACATGTGTACTTAAAACTATTCCATTATGTTAAAGACACACAACTATGTTATGTCAAGGAAACATTAAATTGTTATGTTAATGTGAATATTTCCTTTAATATAGGTATATTCATTTACCCTATGTTTAACCAACATGACTTTTTTATGTTCATTTTCGGCTTTTAATATACTCAGTATATTTAACTTGTACCTGTTAAAGCAACATGATTTCTTTATTTAAGCTTCACTGTAAAAAGTCTGTTGGACTTAAGTAATAAAAAACATGGACATCGGTTGCACATATTAAAATCATGTGTACTCAAAACTATTCCATTATGTTAAAGACACACAACTATGTTATGTCAAAGAAACATTAAATTGTTATGTTAATAATTTTCTGTTTAATCTACCCAGTGCTCAAGGGGTACATAAGATTATTTATTTGATGTAAATAGAGGCATTTCGTACATTCTTCTACAGGATCCATCCTAATCTCTTATATCTTCAGCATTCATCATAACATTTTAAAACAAATAGTCAATAAAGACAAACACATTTCTTTGAACAACATTCATGTATTTTTCTCCAAAAATAAAACAATATTAACAACCACACATCCAGATGAGCTTTTGGTTTCTCCATCATGCAGCCTAAACTATGCCAGGAGAATTAACAAATACATTGAAAATAAAGAAATAGAAAATGATTGTGATGCATGTATATATACATTATTGTGTTCGAACACAGCAAGCAAGCTTAAAGGAAACTATTCTCCCGACCAAAATAAAGGTTTATTGTGCCAAATGGCAAAGAAAGGCTTATTTTTGTAACTCATTCATAGTAAACAATTAACAGAAAATGTCAACGCCTAGCCGAAAAAAGGAAATGTTCTTGCAAATCCATTATTAAAATAGTAACCTGCTAATATGAAAG
>NW_011341473.1:0-9803 GCF_000735185.1 Notothenia coriiceps
TTTGAGAAACCGGCTCGAGATACACTTTTTGTTATATTCCATGGAATACTCTTAACATCCCGATAGCAATGAATATCTGAAGTGCTTTGACAAAAAATCCATACAAAAATGTCCTCTGTGGAAGCCGTAGTACTGTAAAAAGCACGACCAATCATTTTAGCCGGCCCGGCTAGAATAACTGGATGGCCTACCTGCCTGTCAGCCTTCCATCTATGCACAAACTTATCTCGTGCCCTCATTGGTCATGTGCGCGTTCGTGTGTGTTGGAGGAGGGGTTTTTAAAGGAAGTCTGAAAGAAGTGGCAGATTTTTTCTGGCTGTGTATTCTCAAATTCTAGCGCACTCGAGCTGGAGCCAAAATGACCTACCCCACCTTTAATGTCTAGAAACCAAACTCAAAACATGTCACGCATATGACAGATGTAAATAAATACCTAACCCTATTTCCACAACAATCTAATAATAATGTCAATGTCTTAGTGTCAGAATCCCATTATGATAATGAGTTCAAAATACTGCTACAAGAAAATATAGCAACAGATATAACTCCCGATTTAGAACCTATTTGCCCAGAAAAACACAACTATTTTGCCGTTTCTTGGCTCAAACATCATTTGGTAGCTCAGTATGTCCCTTGCATTGAAAATGGTTAGTTGTTATAATGGCACAGGCTGGAAACAATGGTGCCACTTACAACAATATGCCTTGAGCGCCCCATGGGGAAGCAAAAAGTTGGAAGCCATGAACCTTAATTTATATGGTTGCAATATTGCCGAGTCAGAAATGAAAAACAGATGATTTCATAGCATAAGACCACCACATGCCTTAAGCTATCTCATAAGAATGCTGCAGAGTATCACACTAACCATTTGCAAGTTGATTTTGATTACAAATAATTGATGGAGAACAATTTCTTCCGGAGGAAATACTTTATCTTTATCTGAGCGTATTTGTCCAGTCCTTTTTCATGTATCTCTAAATCAGATCTTCCAGTCGAGCCCCTATGACAAGAATAGTTTAATGTGTTTAGTCCTGAGGAGCGTTTTTGTAGGAAACAGAAACTGCCTTCAAAAGCTAGCATGTGTTCGATAAATGTCAGGATTGGAAGCATGATTAAGTGCAAACACATTTATTAATTTCACATGTCAAGCATTTTCAGACCAACAATTGGCTCCATCAATTGCCAAATTTCTAGTTTGCCAATCCTAAAATTGATCTATTATACAGTTATCCATCATCAAACTTGTTTTTGAATGGCTAGGTTTCCTGGCCACACACAGAGACACATGCACAGTGACCAGATGCTAGCAGTGAATATTGAATGTGGTTCTGAAGCGTTACTGTTGCCGGAATAACAAACAGATGTGAATGGATCTTCCAATTCCAAAATTGGAGATCAAATCTAACAGAAATTATATATTCACTCACTTTAAAAAGGCAGTATACTTTCCTGAAAGTCAAAGAGACAAAATGTAGACAAACCCTTACATTTAATTATGAAAAACTTTATTTTAACGTACTTTACAGAATAGTATTACTGTAACATTTGATGCCTATGAAGGATCGATGCTAGTATTGAATTTGCAATAGTAAAAGCCTTTTTTACTAAGCATCTGACAACAGATTAAAACAACTGCAGCTGGATTATAAACTGGAAAAATGTACCACAGTTTAGAGTCTCATTTGAAACAGCAAGATTTATGTCTCTCAGTGTTTGGCCAGAAGCACAGGAACCAGGTCTGCTCATTAATTTAGTTTGAACAACTTTTCCTATAAAATTGCAATGGAATAACATTATCCTTGTCATAAAGAACCATGAATTGGTGAACTACAGTAGATCGCATTTAGAGAAACATTTGAAATGTTCTCAGCAGATATGAATGCTTCCAAACCTGCTATTATGTACTTTTTGCCATTTGTCACATCTTAACAAGAACACTTGAATGAGAATTTAATAAACAGTATTGGTTTCATAATCATATAGTGTTAAAAACAATATAATGTCACTTAACCAGTCTTATCAGTCTGAAGCTATACATTCTATAGTCTGAAGCCATACAAATACTGAACGAAAAAAACTCGTTAATTATTATTAAATCAGGCCTTTTCAATTATAGCACAATCGCTATTAAATGTGCATGAAGGAGGTTTCTATAAAAAATAAACCAACAAATTAAATAAAACCAGCAATGGTTATCATTAGGCAAGCGTAAACTATTTCACGAATGGTACTGCAATCCGCACTGATGCAGGTAATAGCGGAAAGTTGGTTTTAAAACATTCCCTCCAGCTGTGTTTCAGAAAGCTCACAATCCCCCTCAATCAAAACAGAACAAACCTTAATACCAGAGTTTCTGGCTGACATTATCTGGTGAAATGAGGATACATAAAACCAGGGAGGATCATACCGATTGTGCAATTTTCTACCTCTTTTCTAAAAAAGGGGGTCTACACACCCTGAACTCCACCTCTCAATTCTTACTTAGGAGCCAAAAGGTAATCTGAATAACCTAGAATCAACTAAGGGGAATTATGAGATTCAGCTAAAGTGTATTGGGGGGGAGGAAGCAGTTAATGAGGAGGGACTGCAACATTTGTGCAATAAAAAAGCGATAGTTGTTAAATTGCCGACTTCAGCTTTAAGGGTTTTTACACGCATATTGGGTTAACATTGCTGGAGTTGTACCCTTTTTTTACAAGACCGATATCCAATAAAAAAACGAAAGCAACACTTCAGCAAATAGCCCAAAGTATCATGCTTTTGTATTGGGATGACAAAGCTTTGTTCACTGTGAGCAAAAGGAAGAAGGAGAGTGACAATGTTAAAGAAGCTCAAACAAAAAGTCAGGGTCAAGAGAAAGATGCTTTCTTTTTGTTTTCTTCCAAAAGTCAACATTGATTTCTCCAAACCATGTGGTTCCCCGGCGTAGTATAACAACAAGGTCCCCTAACCTTAACAAAGTTGTAATTTGAACTCAAACCACAATCTTTCCCTAAACATAACAAACTCATGTCTGTTTTCTAAACCTCAAATGAAATGTTTCAAAAGTAATTTGTTATGGTTTACGATGGCACCAACAAATATGTTCTGCTAATAGAGGACAGACCCAAACAACCTATTTTCATTTTTTTGAAGTTCTCTGAAGTACTCTTTAACCCCAACCCAATGATGTTATTGTTTTGTAGTGAGACAGTTTGGGGTTCACAATATTAGTCTAAATGCACCTTTAATGAATCTTGATCAGTACCTGTGTTTATATTTTACAACTACTTGTATTGAGGCAAAGTGTGACTTCTTCCTTTATTTCTCACGTTTTTCATCTCTCTCTCCCTACACCAACTCTCTCTTTTTAATTCCTTCTCTCACATAGCATATCATTAAGCTCACCAGGATGAATCACAAAACCAATCCCATCAAACCATTCATTTAAACATAAAGTAGCTATAGAGAATTCCTTTCAAGACTCACAAACAAAAAGACTAATCGACACCAAACCCCCTCATTACTCTGAGGATGAAGCAATCTGTACGGAGTGCTTTAAACTAGGCAGTATTGTTCTATACCTCTAAACAATCAAGGTAACAAGATTAGTCATTGGACAAGCCCACAGCAAAAGGGGGCTAACATGAAAAATGCATTTTGGGCACAATTTTAATTAGATTACATATCCAGGGGCTGGTTGAACAACAGTAGGCCAGACTTACCTCGTGTTTTTTATTATATCAAGTCAACACAATTATAGTCACAATTCAAGTTACGATGGCTCCGAGTTTGCATGTGAAGATGGATGTTTTAGGTCTTACTCCAAAATGAAGAATGTTTTTGTATACGTGTTAAAACATTCCAGAGGAAACAAGCAACTTTTTTCTTTAAAACTGCTTAATGAGATACATCAGCTCTCACCCAGTAAATACATGAGTAAGAGAAAACCATAATTACATGAATCAGAAACATGTTAAAAAGTATGACTGACTCTGCTTTCTACTTTATCTACATGTTTCAGTCTGAAGTTCAGTAGATATGAGCCAGAGTAAAAGTCTTTGTTTTAAAAAATCTGTCTCATAATAAAATGTATCTAAGTGGTACTGAAATGGCTTTGTAATGACAAACACAGATTTTAACATTCTGAACCTTCAAATGACTGATTAGAACTGTGCCTGCCTCATCAAAAAAATAACCGTAGGCACTGATCAACGTTTTCTTCCCTGAATAAAATAGGAAGCTAATAAATTAAAACCAGGAACAGAACCACTTTCTGGTGAAGATAAAGATAATAGTTTGAAAGGAAATAATGCTCCAGGCCTCGAGTCTGGTTGGGAAATCATCTGATATGGATTTAGATCTAACTTAATCACTACTAAATGTGCCCCTTCACACAGATTTTCCACCGGATCAACACTGTAACAATGCAGGCTTTGTCCTGGTGTGCTGGATGTTTCTGACCTGGGAAAGACAAACAAATGTTTTCCACGTGTACACATGCCAGCTGTTGACAACTGAGTTCAGCACATTCACTCTTCGTTTTTGTGTTTACAGTCGAGTGGAAGGCCACTGCTATTCATGCCAGCTAGCAGGATTTTGACTTTGATTGACATTCTGTCCATATCCAAAGTTGATTAACCTTGTTGATAGTATACATAAAATACTGTGCAACTATAACACGCAATGTAGTCGATACAGTAAAAAAACATGAAAATACATTTCAAATCAATCAGCCAACCATCTTTTGTTGCAAGCATTGTTATAGGAAGGGATGTTATGAAAGGCAAGAACATAAACTTGTAAAATTCTTCACAAGCCACATGTTTAAACCTGACCAAGGTCCTAACTGGAAATTGGAAAAACTGGAAAATCTGTGGCTGTTTTGACAGAATATTTATCAAACAAATAATGCAGTGGCAAACCGGTAATAGATGGGTACTTGAGTTTCAAAGGAAAATATTGCCCTTTGCATGGTTGAAAAATGCTTCAATCCAATAGTATAAACTGAACAAAATACAACTGAATGAGGTGCTGCTTTCATATAACCACTTCTAATGTTCCCACGCAAAACACATTTTTTCAGTTACCTTTTGTTGTACCCAGCCATCCAGGTATAAGGTTTTATTTGTCTAGTTTACAGGATGTTAGTCTCTGAAATGTCTGCCTCCGCCCAAACACAATGGGTAATCTTGATAATCTATAGCTTTCATTGTGAACAAAAAGAATAGGCCAAATGTAAAAAAAAGCTGTCAGCACCTTAAGAGCAAATCCATCCACCTGCACTGCATTGGTGGAGGCAGAAATCAAGACAAATCTAACAAGATGGACCAAAAAACAAAACCACATGGTGGGAAACTCCCTAGGCTATGTAAGAAAATATGTTGTTTATCAGTTTGAAATGAGCTGACTTGACTTGAACACAGGACTTTCTCTTGTTTTTGTTTTCTGTTTAACTTTTGCACTTCTTCCACAACTGCATACTGTACTGTTGACATTGCGTGAGTTATTTAACAGTAGCTGTGTGCCCACAATCCTCGGCAGTAAATGGGTCATAGGGGATTTAGCAAGCTCAATGCTCTGTGATCCCTCCGTCTGTTAATTGTGGCAAGTAATTGGAAACTTCTTTGTTGGTTAAGGGAATGTTGCAGAGCTCATTTTGTAGCTCTGTGCTGTAAACTACTGGGGATTCTCGGGTGCCTGTAAAACTGCTGAATTCTAAATAAGTACACAGTGTTGTGCAATGTTTATCTCAAAATAAAGAAAGGGAGTAGGGTTTGCTTCTGCTGCAACACAATCTGTAGTCTTAGTTAAAACCACATCAGGGTTTCACTTTGCCTCGCTTCAAAGGGCAGACACAAACCATCAAACATCACCATGTCTCACTCTGAGGCCTCACACGAGGAAAAGGTGTTGTGAAGTAAAAATACTGCTCACTTCAAAAACCATAAAGGGAAGTCCCTTATAGGTGATAGCATCCGAGATCATTTCCGCCATACAAGGCGATCATGTTTATACAGCATGCCAATACGATATTTGTTTGTATATTTAAATGATCTGTGCCTACTCTTGTATTGTAAGCCATTGAATAATCTTTGGTGGCTTTCCTTCTCCTTTTGTGTTTGACTGTGTTACACGGTCTGAAAATGGCCTTAACCTTGTTTGGGTCTGTATCAGAAACCAGGTTGAATTACAAGCATTTCCCAAAGGACTCGTACATTTCTCAGATTTTAACAGTCCCCGGTACGTTAATCTCACGCAGTATCCGCATTTTAAGATCAGAGTGTTCCTCTGTGGAGCTCTGTAACATGGGATGAATTACAGCTACTGGTCAGCAGCTGCTGTTAAACACCACTTTTAGCATACACACACACATGCAAGGAGACAGAACACCCTGACAAGCAGACCAATTAAAACACGGTGGGAGTCTTTGTTTGGATAGAGTGCAATGTCACAGTTAAGAAGTGTCTTTAAACCATCTCAACCAAAACATGTGATAAGCAAAAAAAAACGTGAGGCTTTGGAAGACAAGTTGAAAAAATAAAAAGGTTTATACAAATATGATTGCATCAATTATTTTGTGTTCCTCTTTCTGTTCCTCATCCCTCCTGTTGCCCCCCTTTATGTATGTCTTCATCCTTTCTAAATACTTCGGTCCAGCCCTGTACAGGAATGTCAAACAGTACTTGTGAGAAAGGAACATAAAAGAAACTATCAAACAGTAAACACACACACCCCCCCACCTACTCACACAAAGCTCTACAGCCACCCACTAACACACTCCCAGGAAATTAACCGGTGTCTGGCTTTTGTTTCATTTCATTTCTTGAAAGCTTGTCTATCCGCTTTCCTCTCTTCGCACCAAAAGCATCATCTCAACAAAACCAGGTTGGGGAAATGTGCAAATAACCCCCCCCCCCCCAAAATGGAATTACTTACAATGTTTAAAAAATCCTATACATCTAGCAGGGGAATCATCATCTTAATACATTTAGTATTTCCTGTTGTAGGAATGACGTGTTTTTTTCTGCTAGAAATAGTTAGGGAAACAGTTTTTGTGTGATCAAAGGAGTATTGAGTGTTGTATGTCTTGTAATAATGGACCAAGAATCTCTTTAAATAAAGATAATGATGATGGTGAGTAATGTGGCATCATAGAAATGTAAAAGTAAGTACTCAAAAAATACATTAAAAAAAGATTATTTTGTATCTCCACTCTACAATGTGTCCGGTTAATGTCCCTTTTAGAAAATAATAGAATGCAGAAAAATGTTTTGAGCTTCAATTAGTGCATGACGAGTAAAATTAAAGCAATCATATACAATGGAAAACAGATTGGCTTCATATCCTTATCTTTCACTATTTCCAGCTGCGAGTGCTCTAATTAAGGATGTGTGTTTGTGCGTGTGTTGTTATGAAAGAGGGGGAGCTAAACATTTGGGAGAATTTCCCTGAAGAATGCTTTTAGAACCCGCTTACAGCCTTCAGGATTTCAGTGGCTTTAGGTGGACTAAAAGACCAAGAGTTTAACTTTCTTTGCATGATGACTTCCAGACGTGTTGCTTCTCTTTTATGCTGCATACGCCTGTCATTGAGTTTATCCCCATGTGAAACTAACTTTTTATGGCATGGTTTAGGGATTTGACTGATTTATATCTCAGACAAAAGATTACTGAACTGACATGAGACAGTCATGCAACTTTCTTTTGAGATTTGCTTCCACCATGGATAAAAGAAAATGTTATTTAAGCAAAAATGAGCATAAGCAGGTTCAAACCTAAATAAAAAAACGTATTGAATTCAAATACAACTGATTGTTAGAACATTTAGATGTTTTTAGACCAATGTTTTTGAACACTTGGGGAAAAAAACTGCATTCCCACTGCCCTACTTAAAGGCTGTTTTCTGATCAGAAAGGTAATGTCAATAAGTACAGTAATATGTTGCTCACCCAGATTGGTAAAATTCAGGCACACAATTTCCAAGTTGACCTAGAGAAATCATCAGACTTCTGTGCTATCAAGTTATGAATGGATTGTTTACAGATTCAGACGTTCCTATGCTATGAATTCAGGGGTGTTTCAATGTCAAAATCATGTATAGTGTTGAAGAATTAGTTGTTTTTTACTGAAAAGCTCCGCATTTTGTCAGGAGCAAGAGTTGGTTTGGCTTTAGTGAACGATACCCACCTGCCAAGAGTAACAACATGTTTTCCTCACTATTCCCAGTACAAGCAATATTACACCAATTTGTCCAGTCAAGTCAAATTAAAGGATATTTTACAAAATAGGTTCATGTGAGAAGTGCTTATACAAGTACAGATATAGACGTATTAGACAAAAATGCCCACACAGACGGAAAATATTCAAGAAACCTCTCAATAGCTGAACTTCAACAATCGGAGCGCTGTTGGCCCATCACAGTCACCAGCCGTCTGCTGCTGAGACTAATTGTGTAATTGAATCTCCGCTCCCTCTACCTTGAAGACCTAATTCGATTACAGGTGCACTAAATGTTTGCCATTTGGGGGATTATTTATTTTAGCTACTTTAGATGGCTCTGCTAACGTTAGTGACATCATGTGGTCTGGATATGTTTTAATGTATTGCCTGCAGGAAAATTTACAAAAACCACAGATGGACATTATATTTGCTTTTCTTTTTTTGTTTTGAAGCAGTGCAGATGTGAAGAATTAGATGAAAAGAAAGTACCTAGACTATGAATAACTGCACGGACATCATATCTGATTGGCCCGTTTTCAGAGTTTTTACTTTTCCTTTCTCTTTTTCTCCTTCTCTGCATGTGTCGTTCTCCCAGGAATCGGCCTCACTTCCTTTAACAGGCTGTGGTTTTGAAATGCTTTTGGTTTTGAGCCTGAGGTGATCGAGTGGGATTTCTGTATAAGAAAGGGTAGGAGACAAGGGGGCCTGCACACGCTCTTTCTCTGCCTAAGGTCGCTGTACAATAGCTGCCCACTGCTCCTACTGTACTCCTAGTACTAGACTCCTAGTACTAGGATGGGTTAAATGCAGAGAACAAATGTCATATGTGTGTGCTGTGTGCTCTGCATGTGTGACCATTAAAGAGGGTTTCATCCCTCCCAATTCTTCTAATTCTATAAGTTCCCATTTGAAAGGTTACCATCCTCCCTCTGCTCTTTGATTGCTTCTGCACATGTCTGAGGGAGTGCTTTTTTTGTATGCCTCCCTTTGCTGTTACCAGTCAACCACCCTTTCCAAATGAGAACTAAGTGCTCAGGATGTCAGCATAATTTGACAGCAGAAGCAGTAAACCCAAGGTCACACAAAACTATGTGTTTGTGGATTTTAATGGGCTCAAAATGTAAAACAGGGAAGATGATTCGACCTCCTTCCTGACTGGGAACCTTCTGACTGCCAAGCTGTGAGTCAGGTCTAGTTGTGAAACCCCAACTCACAATGGTGGTGTAGGACCTCTCATATTGTGTACAAAAATAAGATTATGAGAATAAATGTAAGAATAAGAATATGAATAAGGCATGAGTAAAACAGCAAGCAGTTAGCGGTCATGGAGCACCATCCATCCTTCACCAGGAGAAAGCAAAGGAGTCAACCGGCCAGCGTCTCCTAATCAATTCTCATTTGCATCCATTATTGTTGTGGGAACGACTGAAACAGCAGACAGGAGGGAGGTTTCCAGTCCTTGTGTGGTATGAAGTAAAAAACCACTACAGCCCTCTCTGGACTAGAGCTCTCTCTGGAGACGCATCCTCCAGGGTCCCGTTTATAAAAGTAAATTGTTTCTTGGTCTTCCCCTTGAGACACAACTCTGTTTGTGTTACACCA
>NW_011341474.1:0-4025 GCF_000735185.1 Notothenia coriiceps
GTTCACTCCGTCACGGAGGGGGAGTGTGTATGGCAGAGGTGCCCAGTACGTCGACCGTGGTCGACCGGTCGACCGCGGGGGCAATGCTGGTAGATCGCGAGTGATTCATAACAAATTAAATCCAGCTCCGTTAAAATAGACAAAACAGGTTTTGATCCCTCCTCCCTTGGCCTCCCTGCCACTTAATTCAGGAGTTTACTTGATTGACAGAAAAAGCGACCTATCGCTTTCCAGTCTGTTAACCCAGAATGCAAAGCGATACAAAATCATTCAAGTGCCGGGAAAACTCAAATTAAAGTGGACCTATCATGCTATATTGGAATAATATAGTGTAGGACCATACCTATATAAGGCATATTTATACTTTTTATTTTTCAAAATACCAAAAAGATCATGCATATTAGCCATTCCTCATTTCGCTACAAAAACATTATCTTGCAGTCTTAGTGTCGCCAACTCGTTTCTAACATGCAAAAAGACAAACAAATGCGTCTATGGTCGGTGTATTTTCGACCTTTCCAATCCAGACGAGATCTCTCTCCCCTGTGTGCGAGGGGGGCGGGGCAGTTTACACACGTGGCTGCTACATGCAGCAACACACGGCGGGGAAGGCGGAGAGAATCGCTCCAAGGTGTGGTTAAATGTTACCCGTCTTGAGGTGGACAATGCTCGTTGCCAAGAGTGTTTAGCATGTAAGGGCGGTAACACGAGCAATTTGTCTAAACATTTAGCAAAAGTGCACCACATTCAGACGGAGGAATGCACTGGGTTCGACTGTCTTTCTAGTAGCTCCGTAGCCCCATAACGTTTCCACGTCAAGTATGCTTTATATGCTAGCAGCAACACACAGAGTTAACTACATTATACAAATATGGGTTAATGATTAGAGGTAATAGAGTTACTCTTTATTTTGTTAAAGTTTCAGCTATTCTGTTTACAGTTCTGTCATCAGATTATTTAATATGATTTGTTAAAACATTGTTGTTTCTTTTGATGTGAAATATTATTTATTTTATTTAAATAAAAAGCAATTTGTTAATTTAATAATATATGTATTTTTGAATCAAGTATTCATCTTTATTGTCTTCATTGTTAGTTTCCACATGCCTAAAACAACCTCAAGCTAAATCTAAAAGTTGATGGCTAAATAAGAGCGTTTGAGAAATTGTGCAAGGCATACAGTAATAGTCCGAATAGTCGATTAATCGTTTCATTAATCGATAGATTAATCGATTATCAAATTATTTTTTATTTTATTTATTTAACAGGGACAGTGCACATTAATGAACATTTGTGTAAATGTGCCAGTTAGCCAAGAGGCTATTTTTCATCTGTAGTCCCTGGACAGATTTTAAAAGTCAACCTAAAACACATTTCATTTTAAACAAGTAAATGCAATGCATTTAAAACATGCAACAGACATTTCTGGGATACTTAAATAAAACAATTTAAAATACAGAACATCAAAACAAAACAAATAAAACAAAACAAAAGAACATGTTAAGACATAGGCAGTGGGTTGTAAGGAGCAGAAGATTGGGTCAGTGCCGGCAGAGCTGATTCCCCACAAACCATATTTTGAGCTTTGATTTAAATAAAGTGAATGTGGTCTGGTCTCTTATTGGAGGTGGGTATGAGTTCCATTGCTGAGCAGCTTTAACAGAAAATGAAGACTGACTGAAATAACTTTTTCTGAGTGGAATAATGCAATCTCCTCTCGCTGCACCTCTTGTTACCCTAGTTGCAGTTGTGCGTATGTTAATAAACTGTCTAAGAGGAGATGAGGTAAGGGCGTTGACAATCTTGTAAAAAAGGCAAGCATTTGCATGTTTAATGAGGTTTTCCCAGCTTAGCAAGTTGTATTTTTGGAGTATTGGGCAGTGATGCGAAAAAACTGATTTTTTGTCCAGTATTTTGAGTGTTTGTTTGTACAATGACTCCAGTGGTTTTAATGTTGTTGTACTGGCATGTGACCAGGTAGTTAAACAGTAGGTGATGTGTGAGAGAACCATAGAGTGTGTGTATATCAGAGATGCCTCAATTGACATGTAATCTCTGGTAAACCTAAAATTTGACAGACTGAATTTGACCCTATTACATATTTTTTTTAACCTGAGCCTTCAAATTGAGTGTTGAATCAATCATGACTCCAAGGTATTTCTATTGTGACACCACCTGTAGCCTCTCCCCTGACACAAAAACATCTGGCGCAACACAAGAGGACTTTGTTTTGGTGAAGAAGATGCATACTGTTTTACAAATATTTAGTAGCATTGTTCCAACCAAGTTGTTACATGAAACATGGTGTTTGTCAGTTCATAAGCCACTTGATTGCTTCCATGTACATATATTACAGTGTCATCTGCATAGATTTGGATGTTTGTGTCAGGACATACAGATGGTAAATCAGTCGTTTGTTGCAGCTCTATTGTAGTTATCCCATGTATAAATAAAACGTGTTATTCAGCAACCCTTGCAATTTGGGATTTTATCTTTGGTTGGTAGACCTCGGTGAGCTGGTCATTTCAAAAGTAGCTCACCAGCCAAAAAAGTGTGGGCACCCCTGATGTAGACAGTTGAGTTGAGACGATGAAGTGGCCTTGATTTACGTCTTCTCTAGAAGCTGGAAAACGATGCTGCCTCTTTTGATAGCATTGATAGCATGATAGCATTATATATATATGTAACCAGTGAGGACCTATCTTTACCTTACCTAGAACTTACCTTTACCCTGAACCTTGGAACTAAAGATAGCAATGGCATACGTCGGACATTCTTGTGAATTTGTTGCAAACTGCCTTCTTTCCAGCGCTGTACCTGACGCCTTGTTGTTACGTATAGGTGAGGCGCAGGAGGTGCAGGAGGAAAGCGGCGCTCTAGGCAGAAGGGGGCGAGAGCCCAAAGCTGTGCAGTGAAACTGCTAGCTGCCTATGACTGCAACTTGGTGTCCAGTGCGGACTACTGAGCCGGGAGGAGATGTAGCTGCTATGGGATGTAGGCCTAAGCCCTACCTACGGGAGGGGCTGTGATAGTTGAAGTCAGAGATGGGGTGAAGCTTCGCATGCGATGATGTAAGGGCCCGTTCAGCGTGAAGGCCGGAAGCGCCGGCATTTTGAGCTGCCCTGATGCCAGTGATGCCCTCTCGAGAGACTGAAGGCGTGCGTCAATTGTTTGCATGAAGTAAGCCAGGGATGCAGGGTGTTGATCGAGCTATTACGCGGGGGCGGCTGCTTCCCGTATGGTGAGCGTTGGAGCGAGCCGAGGAGGTTTTCCATTAAGCCAGAGGAGCTTCCGTGGGGCCTGACTTCCTTGTCCTTTTTCCTCCCACGTCCGGGTATGCGGGGTAGCCGGCTGGAGCCGCTGACTCGAGCTGGGGAACGCCGCCTGTAGCTTTATCCGCAAGCCTGCGGAGCTGGTGAAGAGATAGGCACGGAGCTGGAGTAATTCCCTGCTGCTGCAGTTGGGAAAGGAGGAGATCTGCCTCTGCTGCAGGTGAGCTGCTGCGGGATACCGAGCTGCAGCTTGAGGAAGTCGATGCGATCTCAGGCAGCGTGTCGGGCCCGGATCAAGATCCTGCTGGAAGTTGGTCGTGGTCTGAGTACTCTGAATCGGACGTCTTGAGAATCATAATACCATGAAGTACGAGGTTAGTGTTGCGCTGAGTCAGCTGTCAGAGGGGGAAAAGCAGATTTTAAAAGGTTTAGCGGAGCGCTATGATAGGCTTGTGGGAATAGAGCGAAGTGATTGGTTAAGCTGGGGAGTGACGCCCCCGATCACTTACTGAGAGGAGAGAGAGTATAACATAGACATAGTAAATGAATGTGAAAAGAAGGTCTTCCTGGTTGAACTTGCGCTGAGCTTCATTTGTAGTCCCTCAGAGATCAGTCGTTTAGCATCTCTCACAGCCTTGCTAAACCTCTACTCTGACTCTTCTAAAATCTAGCCTTAATCACCGCTCCTGAACGTCTCCTCCTTTTGCAACCAGAGCTGTCTCAGTTTGGCTGTGAACCATGGCTTGTTGTATC